>NC_052161.1:86288432-86405520 GCF_902713615.1 Scyliorhinus canicula
TGATGTACTAAAATGCATCTCACATTTATCCACAACCTACCATGCGGTACCTTGTCAAAGGCCTTGCTAAAGTCCATGTAGACAATGTCGACCGCACTGCCGTCATCCACCTTTTTGGTTACCCTTTCAAAAAAACTCAATCAAATTCGAGACATGACTTTCCCCTTACAAAGCCATGCTGACTTTCCCTAATTAGCCCTTGCCTGTCTAAATGCTTGTAGATCCTGTCCCTCAGAATACCTCCTAACAACTTACCCACTACAGACATAAGGCTAACCGGTCTGTAGTTCCCAGGCTTATCCCTACAGCCCGTCTTAAACAACGTTTGCTACCCTCCAATCTTCAGGCACCTCTCCTGTGGCTGTCGATGATTCAAATATCTCAGCTAGGGGGCCGGCAATTTTCTCCCTTACCTCCCGCAACTTCCCGGGATACATTTCATCAGGTCCCAAGGATTCATCTATTTTGATCCACTTTAATATCTCCAGCACCTCCTTTTCTGTAATAAGTACACTCCTCAAGACATCACTTTTTATTTCCCCAATTTCCCTAGTATGTGTACCTTTCTCAACAGTAAATATTGATGAGAAACAATAATTTAGGACTTCTCCCATCCCTTGTCGATCCGCACATAGATGAGCTTGTTTAGCCTGAAGAGGCCCTACCCTCTCCCTAGTCACCCTTTACCCTTTATGTATCTGTAAAAGCTCTTTGGATTTTCCTTTGCCGTATCTGCCGAGACAATCTCATGTCCCCTTTTTGCCCTCCTGATTTCTCTTCCCCCCCCCCCCCCCCACCACCATAAATTTAGAGTATCTAATTATTATTTTTTCCCAATTAAGGGGCAATTTACCGTGATCATTCCACCTAACCTGCACATCTTTGGGTTGTGGGGGCGAAACCCACGCAGCTGATTTCTCTCTTCATTCTACTCCGACAAGCCCTATACTCTTCAAGGGATCCACTTGATCCCAGCTGCCTATGCAGGTCATATGCCTCCTTCGTCCTTTTGACCATGTCCTTAATATCCCAAGTCCTTCTGGGTTCCCTCCTTCTACCAGCCTTACCCTTCACTTTAAGAAGGCGGCTCACCCTGAACCCTAGTTAACACCCTTTTGAAAGACTCCCATTTACCAGCTGTCCCCTTGTCTGTGAACAGGCTCCCCAATCAACTTTTGATAGTTCCCACCTAATACCATTGAAATTGGCCTTTGCCCCAATTTAGAATTTTAACTTTTGGGCCAGAACTATCATTCTCCACAGCCATCTGTGGCGACTAGGGACTTTTCACAGGAACATCATTGCAGTGTTAATGGAAGCCTACTTGTGACAATAAAGATAATAATAAAACTGATCTTAAAACTAATGGAAATATGGTCACTGGTCCCAAAGTGATCCCTCACTAACACCTCTGTCACCTGCCCTTCCTTATTCCCCAAGAGGAGGTCATGTTTTTGCCCCCTCTCTAGTTGGGCCATCCACATATTGAATGAGGAATTCTTCCTAAATACACTCGACAAATTTATCTCCATCCAAACCCCTCGTGCTATGGCTGTCCCAGTAAATGTTGGGAAAGTTAAAGTCCCCTATTATTACCACCCTATTCTTCCGGCAGCTATCTGTAATCTCCTTACATATTTGCTCCTCAATATCCCTCTGACTATTTGGGGGCCTATAGTACAGTCCTATCAAAGTCATCTCATCCTTCGTATTTTTCAATTCTACCCATATAGACTCAGTGGGTGGATCCTTGGATATATCCTCTCTCTCTACTGCCGTGATACTGCCCCTAACCAAAAAGGCAACTCCCCCTCCTCTCTTACTTCCTGTTCTATCTTTCCTATGGCATCTGTACCCCGGAACATTGAGCTGCCAGTCCTGTCCCTCATCTAGCCATGTTTCAATAACAGCTACAATATCCCAGTCCCATGTAGCTATCCATGCCCCGAGTTCATCTGCTTTGCCAGTTAGGCCTCTTGCATTGAAATAAATGCAGTTCAGTTTCTCTGCCTTTTACTTTTCTCCTTACTGGCTTTTGTTTCTTTCCCCTCTTTACTACTCTCTGACTTCCCATTCCCCTGCGACATTAGTTTTAACCCACCCCAACAGCGCTAGCAAACATCCCACCGAGGACATTGATTCCAGTCCTGCACAAGTGTAGATGGCCCGATTTGGAATGGTCCCACCTTTCCCAGAACTGGCTCCAATGTCCCAAACATCTGAATCCCTCCCTCCTGCACCATCTCTCAAGCCACGCATTCATCCTGTCTGTCCTGTTATTCCTACACAGACTAGCACGTGGTACTGGTAGCAATCCCGAGATCACTACCTTGGAGGTCCTACTTTCTTAGGGGCTGGTTTAGCACAGGGCGAAATCACTGGCTTTGAAAGCAGACCAAGACAGGCCAGCATCATGGTTCAATTCCCGTACCAACTTTCCCGAACAGGCGCCGGAATGTGGCGACTCGGGGCTTTTCACAGTAATTTCATTTGAAGCCTACTCGGGACAATAAACGATTTTCATTTTAATTTCATTTTCATCACAGCTCCAGGGACCTGGGTTCGATTCCAGGTGGAGAGGGGGGGCAGTAGAGAGGGGGGGGGGCAGCAGAGAGAGGGGGGGGGGCAGCAGAGAGAGGGGGGGGGCAGCAGAGAGAGGGGGGGGCAGCAGAGAGAGGGGGGGGGCAGCAGAGAGAGGGGGGGGGCAGCAGAGAGAGGGGGGGGCAGCAGAGAGAGGGGGGGGGCAGCAGAGAGAGGGGGGGGCAGCAGAGAGAGGGGGGGCAGCAGAGAGAGGGGGGGGCAGCAGAGAGAGGGGGGGCAGCAGAGAGAGGGGGGGGCAGCAGAGAGAGGGGGGGGCAGCAGAGAGAGGGGGGGGCAGCAGAGAGAGGGGGGGCAGCAGAGAGAGGGGGGGCAGCAGAGAGAGGGGGGGCAGCAGAGAGAGGGGGGGGCAGCAGAGAGAGGGGGGGGCAGCAGCAGAGAGGGGGGGCAGCAGAGAGAGGGGGGGGCAGCAGAGAGAGGGGGGGCAGCAGAGAGAGGGGGGGGCAGCAGAGAGAGGGGGGGGCAGCAGAGGGGGGGGGGGGGCAGCAGAGAGAGGGGGGGGCAGCAGAGAGAGGGGGGGGGGGCAGAGAGGGGGGGGGGGGCAGCAGAGAGAGGGGGGGGCAGCAGAGAGAGGGGGGGCAGCAGAGAGAGGGGGGGCAGCAGAGAGGGGGGGCAGCAGGAGAGGGGGGGCAGCAGAGAGAGGGGGGGCAGCAGAGAGAGGGGGGGCAGCAGAGAGAGGGGGGGCAGCAGAGAGAGGGGGGGGCAGGGAGAGAGGGGGGGGCAGCAGAGAGAGGGGGGGGGGGGGCAGCAGAGAGAGGGGGGGGGCAGCAGGAGAGGGGGGGCAGAGCAGAGAGGGGGGGCAGCAGAGAGAGAGGGGGGGGGCAGCAGAGAGAGGGGGGGGCAGCAGAGAGAGGGGGGGGCAGCAGAGAGAGAGGGGGGGGGGGCAGCAGAGAGAGGGGGGGGCAGCAGAGAGAGGGGGGGCAGCAGAGAGAGGGGGGCAGCAGAGAGAGGGGGGGCAGCAGAGAGAGGGGGGCAGCAGAGAGAGGGGGGGCAGCAGAGAGAGGGGGGGCAGCAGAGAGAGGGGGGGCAGCAGAGAGAGGGGGGGCAGCAGAGAGAGGGGGGGGCAGCAGAGAGAGGGGGGCAGCAGAGAGAGAAGGGCAGCAGAGAGAGGGGGGCAGCAGAGAGAGGGGGGCAGCAGAGAGAGGGTCAGCAGAGAGGGGGGCAGCAGAGAGAGGGTCAGCAGAGAGGGGGGCAGCAGAGAGGGGGGCAGCAGAGAGAGGGGGGCAGCAGAGAGAGGGGGGCAGCAGAGAGAGGGGGGCAGCAGAGAGAGGGGGGCAGCAGAGAGAGGGGGGCAGCAGAGAGAGGGGGGCAGCAGAGAGAGGGGGGCAGCAGAGAGAGGGGGGCAGCAGAGAGAGGGGGGCAGCAGAGAGAGGGGGGCAGCAGAGAGAGGGGGGCAGCAGAGAGAGGGGGGCAGCAGAGAGAGGGGGCAGCAGAGAGAGGGGGGCAGAGAGAGAGGGGGGCAGCAGAGAGAGGGGGGCAGAGAGAGGGGGGCAGCGAGAGAGGGGGGGCAGCAGAGAGAGGGGGGCAGCAGAGAGAGGGGGGCAGCGAGAGAGGGGGGCAGCAGAGAAGGGGGAGCAGAGGAGGGGGGCAGCAGAGAGAGCAGGAGAGGGGGGCAGCAGAGAGGGGGGGCAGCAGAGAGAGGGGGGGCAGCAGAGAGAGGGGGGGCAGCAGAGAGAGGGGGGGCAGCAGAGAGAGGGGGGGCAGCAGAGAGAGGGGGGCAGCAGAGAGAGGGGGTAAGCAGAGAGAGGGGGGGGCAGAGAGAGAGGGGGGGCAGCAGGAGAGGGGGGGCAGCAGAGAGAGAGGGGGGCAGCAGGAGAGAGGGGGGGCAGCAGAGAGAGGGGGGGCAGCAGAGAGAGGGGGGGGCAGCAGAGAGAGGGGGGGGCAGCAGAGAGAGGGGGGGGCAGCAGAGAGAGGGGGGGGCAGCAGAGAGAGGGGGGGGCAGCAGAGAGAGGGGGGGGCAGCAGAGAGAGGGGGGGCAGCAGAGAGAGGGGGGGGGCAGCAGAGAGAGGGGGGGGGCAGCAGAGAGAGGGGGGGGCAGCAGAGAGAGGTACAAGGGGTAGGGGTGACTTACCGCAACAAGCCAGCATGTGACATACTTGATCAGGGTGACCTTTCCCCACAGGCAGATGAAGAGACATCTGTAACCCAGAGAGCGATTCTGAAAAAGTGTATGAGAGAGAGTATGAGAGTGTGAGGGAGAGAGGTGTTAGGGAGAAAACAAAGAAAAGGAAGGAAAGAGCGAGAGGGTCAGAAACGTCTTCAACGACGGCCCAGGGTAGTCCCGAGGGTGCGCTGCCCTGTCAGAGGGTCAGTCCTGAGGGAGCGTCACCTTGCCCGAGGGTCAGCCTTGAAGGAGCGCCGACTTTCCGAATGGTAGTCCTGAGGGAATCACGCCCTGTCAGAGGGTTAGTACTTTAGGAAAAACAAATTCCAATTAAGATACAATTTAGTTTGGCCAACCCATCTACCCTGCACATCTTTGGGTTGTGGGGGTGAGACCTACGCAGACACAGGAAGAATGTGCAAACTCCACATGGTCAGTGACTCAGGTCCATGATCGAACCCGGGTCTTGATGCCGTGCCGCCCTGCCCGAGGGTCGGTCCCGAGGGGGCGGCGCCCTGCCCGAGGGGGCGGCGCCCTGCCCGAGGGTCGGTCCCGAGGGGGCGCCGCCCTGCCCGTGGGTCGGTCCCGAGGGAGTCTTGGGCAGTCCCTCAGCATGGGGAACGACTCGCTTCCACTCCGGAGAGGTGGGTTCTGCAGTGGCTGAATAGGCCAATCCTGGATCCACAGACTTTACCACAGGTTTTGCACGTGGTGTTTGATTGCGGGGGGGGTGGAACGCTCTGGAGTCTTGTATCAGGCATGCCTGCAATGTGGTCCGCCCATCACAGCTTGTCGAGCGTGACCAGTGACTCGATACCGGGGGTATTGGCCTGGGAGTGAGCACATCTTGGTACGTCTTTCAGTAGTCCCCCTTTATAACGCGGGTGTTGGGGTCCAAGACAGCCACCCGCGTTGCATCCGAGCCGCGGATATCCACGATGGGGGTTTTAAATTTATTTAAAAATCTATGCTAGCGCTTCCCATTGAGAGTCTACGGGGGGGCGGGGGGGGGGGAAGAGGTCAGACCCCCGTAGACTCACAATGGGAAGCGCTAGCATAGATTTTAAAATAAATTTAAAACCCCCATCGTGGATCTAATTAAAACAGTGTCAATTTCAGCGGCCGGCTCACTTTGATCCGGAGAGGGAAGCTGCTCTCTCACTGAAGCAATCAGCCGGCCGCTGAAGTTGACACTGCCGGCTGCTCTCTCCCTCCAATCAGAAACATTTAAACTTAAAAGTTGGATTGGAGGGAGAGAGCAGCCGGCAGTGTCAATTTCAGCGGCCGGCTGATTGTTTCAGTGAGAGAGCAGCTTCCCTCTCCGGATCAAAGTGAGCCGGCCGCTGAAATTGACACAACTGACAGTTGGGGTCCATAAGCCCCCCCGCGGTATATCGCGAACCGCGGACTACTGTAGTAGTTTGCAGGATTTTGTGGAGGAAGAGTTGGTGATATCTCTCCAAGGATTTGAGGTGTCTGCTGTACGTTGTCCATGTTTCTGATGCACACAGCAGGGTGGGGACCATGGCTGCTCTGTAGACCATGATCTTGGTGCTGGGTTTGAGGTCTCGGTTTTCAAATACACTGCTCCTCAGGCATCCAAAGACTGCACCGGCGCATTGGAGTTGATGTTGGATTTTGTTGTCAATGTCTGCTCACACCGAGGGGAGATTCCAGATGTATGGAAAATTATCCACATTGACCAAGGGCTCACCGTGGATCTGGATGGTTAGGGGGGTGGGGGAGGTTTGCGTGGCAGGAACAGGCTGGTAGAGAACCTTTGTTTTCCGGATGTTTAGCCCGAGGCCCATTCTCTCGTATGCCTCTGTGAATGTGTCGAATATGGTTTGTAGTTCGGCCTCTGAATGTGCGCACACAGGCTCTGTCTGCGTACTGCAACTCGATGACAGAGGTGGGGGGGGTATTGGCTCTGGCCTGGAGGAGTTGGAGGTTGAACAGTTTCTCGCTTGTGCGGTAGGTTAGCTCCACTCCAGTGGGGAGCTTCAGGGTGACGGGGTGCTGCAAGGAAGATGGAGAAGAGCATTGATGCGATGACGCAGCCCAGTTTGACTGCAGTTTGCACATGTATTGGGTCTGTGTCGGTTCCGTTGGTGAGATCACGGCTTTCATATCACCGTGGGGCAGGCGGAGAATGGTGAATTTCTGCGGGCAGCTTAATTTGAGGAGGATGATCCACAATCCGTCACAGTTGACAGAGTCGAAGACCGTTGCGAGATTGAAGGCCACGTACACAAATTGATGCTGCTCCCTGCACTTTTCCTGGATTTGTTGCACGCTGAAGGTCATGTCCATTGAGCCTCTTGATGGTGGAAGCCGTACTAAGACTCAGGGAAGAGTTCCTTGGGAGGAGGCGGTTGAGGAGGATTCTCGCAATTACCTTGCCCGTGGCAGAGTAAGAAAATCCGTCTGTAATTTGAGTCGGACCTCCTTTCTTGAAGATGGTCATAATTAAGGCATCTCTGAGATCATCTGTCTTCCACTCTTCCTTCCAGACAAGGGTGATGAGGTTATGGATTCTTAAGAGTGCACCTCCGCTGCATTTTAGTTCTTCTGTGGGGATTCCACCTGCGCTAGAGGCCTTGTTATTTTTCTGCAGTCAGATAGACTTTTTGACCTCATGGCGAGCTGGGATTGCACGGAGATGGTGGCGTGTTGCAGGATGGAGTCGAGGACACGTGTCGAAGGCTGTGTCTCGGTTGAGGAGGTCCTCAAAGTGCTCTCTCCAGCGGCCGTTGACTGTCTCTTTGTCTTTGATGAGTTTTTGGCCCTCAGTGGGGTGGGCCCCCAGACACTTGGACCATGGATGGTTTTGATAGTCCTGAATAAGCCATGCACATTGTGGTTGTCAGTTAACTGCTGAGTCTCCTGTGCTCTTTCCATCCACCATCTGTTCTTTAGGTCACGAGTTCTCTTTTGCACCTCAGCCTTCATTGCCTGTAGGCTTGTTTACTCTCACTCAAGTATTGGTGGAGCTGCCAAATCAGGAAAACCGTGCGCTTGTCATCAAGGAGATCCTGGACCTCCTGATCGTTCTTGTCGAACCAGTCTCGGTGTTTCCTGGTCAGCAGCCCGAGCATCTCATCGCAGGCGCTGATATGGTGGCTTTGAAGGAGGACCAGGCGCTGTAGACGTTCTGCGGCTCTAGCTCATTGGTTCTTGCCAGGTTAGCGGAGAGATGCTGGCTGAGTAACTCTTTTTTTCCCCCTCGGTGTCTTTGAGTCCAGCAACATCTCCCGCGGCAATCTTTTCCGCCTACTGTTGGTTGGGCCAGGGTGATGGAGATGGTCGAGCGGATTAGTTGGTGGTCAGTCCAGCAGTTGTCGGTTCTGGTTGTAGCGTGGGTGCTGCGGACGTCTTTGCGGTCCCTTGTCTGGATGATGATATAATTTATTCGGTGTCAGTTGCCATTAGGTCTTCTGCTTGTCCCTCTGGTGGAACAGAGTGTTTGTGATGACAAGTTCATGTTCTAAACAGTCTGTCAGGAGGAGGAGGACTCTGTTGCCGTTTGTTATTCCCGCACCTTGCCTGCCCAACACCTTTCAAAAGCTTTGCGTTCTTCCCGACTCGAGCATTAAAGTCGTCAAGGAGAATCGGTTGGTCTCCTTTTGGGATGCGGGATAGCAATTGATTGAAGCTGGAGTAGAATGCCTCTTTTGTCTCGCCCATTGTATCCAAGGTTGGGGTGTAGGCACGGTCGGTCGGCCGGCTGTGACGTGTTATTTCTGGGCCAGGCAGAGCCACAGGGTCATGAGTCGTTCATTCACCTGGCAGGGGGGTTCAATTGAGACATCCAACCAAGTGGTTTTGTCCAGCGAAGCTAACCCTGTAGAGATGACGTTCTGTTTCTGGTTTTGCCTTTCCAGAAGAAGGGGTATCCGCCACTTTGTTCTTTCAGCTGGCCTCCTCCTGCCAATCGTGTCTCGCTCAGGGCGGCGATTTCAATGTTGTGGCGTCAAGAGTTCCTGAGCTGTGATGGCGGTGCAATGTTCAGGTCTGTGGCTATTGGGTTTGCCCAAGAGGGTCCTGACATTCCAGGTCCCGAAATTCAGGCAGGTAGGTAGGTAGGTGGGTGCGTGCGTGCGATGCCTGTGCGTGGATTCTTTTAACATGGCACACATGACTGTTGCACACCAACCACCACACGGTCCCAGCGGAGCGAGGTCTTGACCCAGTGGCAGGGAGATCAGAGACTGGAGACCAGGCTTTGCGGTAGGATGGGTACAACACTCACTTATCCTCTGATCACCTGCCTGCGTGGACCCCACATTCAAAGCGTGATGTCATTTCATTTCCCCCCGCCCCGGCCACCCTCGCTTCCCTCTCGCCCCGGTCGGCCCTGCTTCCCTCTCGCCCCGGCCCCGCTCCCCTCGTCAGACCAGTTAGCTGCTTCCTTTTGCCCTGTGTCACTGAGGCCTCACGTCATCTCAGGAGCTTTGCCTCTGGATTCAGTAAGGGCACGTCGCGCTGCTCTTTTTAAGTTTCACTCTAATACTCTGTCCTCAACGTTGGCTCCGTGGAGACATACCCTGATTCACCGCCGCTCTTTTACTCTGTGTCTCCGCCGTTCTCCTTGCGCTCTTTTATCCTGTGTTTCCGCTGCTCTCCTAGTGTTCTTTTATCCTGTGTTTCCGCTGCTCTCCTAGTGTTCTTTTATCCTGTATCTCCGCCTCTCTCCTCGCACCCTTCAATCCTGTCTCCGCTGCCACGTGTTCTTTTATCCTGTGTCTCCTCCGCTCTCCTGGTGTTCTTTTATCCCGTGTTTCCTCCGCTCTCCTGGTGTTCTTTTATCCCGTGTTTCTGCCACTCTCCTGGTGTTCTTTTATCCCGTGTCTCCTCCGCTTGCCTGGTGTTCTTTTATCCCGTGTCTCCTCCGCTCTCCTGGTGTTCTTTTATCCCGTGTTTCTGCCGCTCTCCTGGTGTTCTTTTATCCTGTGTCTCCTCCGCTCTCCTGGTGTTCTTTTATCCTGTGTCTCCTCCGTTCTCCTGGTGTTCTTTTATCCTGTGTCTCCGCCTCTCTCCTCGGGCTCTTTTACCGTTATTCATGAAGGCCCGAGGGCAAAACGGTGGCACAGTGGTTAGCACTGTTGTCTCACTGCACCAAGGACCTGGGTTCAATCCCTGCCCCAGGTTACTGTCCGTGTGGAGTTTGCACATTCTCCCCATGCGTGCGTGGGTGTCACCCCCGCGACCCAAAGATGTGTAGGGTAGGTGGATTGGCCACGTGAAATTGCCCCTTCAACATAAAAATTCATGAAGGCCCTCCCAACCATGCCCCTCGCCTGAAGTTTGGTGATCCTTAGGTTAAATCACCACCAGTCAGCTCTGCCGCTCAAAGGGGAAAGCAGCCTATAGTCATCTGGGACCATGGTGACTTCACCTTGCTGAGGGAGTGCCACCCTGTCGAAGGGTCAGCGTTGAGAGAGTGCTGCACTGTTGGGATGGTCAGCGCTGAGGGAGCGCCACACTGTCGAGTGGGGACCGCCCACTCCAAGGTAACTCACCGCAAACTCACTGGTAAGGAAGTAATCGTCGGGGAAGTAGGGTTTACCGAGCATGTAGACCATCACGTAGAACATTCCCAGCAACAGACGCTTCAACGCCGGGGTGACACTGCAAGATGGTGAGAGACACAACAGGTCAGACTGCTCCTAGCTTCAAGCTATATCGCGGGCGAGGGCTGGGGTTGGATTGGGTCAAGGACCCTACCCCAGGCTCTTCCACCCTCCGTCCCTCCCAACCCCGCCATCTTTCTTCAGAGCCTGAACATAACTGGACTGGTTGATTACATGGGGAATCGCAATTGTCTCTTGGGATGGGAGGTGTATGAGGCGCATGGATGGGTAATGTGACTGCATTCTTCACACTGTCCTGGTGGGTGGAAAGTGCAGAAGGACCGCTTTGGGGGGGGGGGGGGGGGGGGGGGACTGCATTCTCACGCCCCATTACTCAAAGCCATTCCAAACCCTCACTGTGTTGCCGCCCTGGCTGCTGTTTGACTGAGTGAGGTCTCACTGAGAGTAGGCTGCTCAGCCTGCGAGGATTGTGGGTGGGGGGTGGGGTACAGGTGGAAGATCCAGATTCTGCCAGTTGTGTCCGTCACCCCCCCCCCTTCCCAACCTGTCACTCCTCCCGCCTCTACCCCCTTGCTGACAGTTGGGTCACTTACCTGTTGGGCCGGTGCCCTGGCTGGTCAGTTAGCTCCCCCTTCGCCATCTGGAGGTAGCTGCTCATGGCAAACTGGGGCCCCACCAGGAAGGCACCATAGAAGTAGGCGAAGCCAGACACTTCGGCCAAGCTCAGTTCTTTGGGCAGCATGTGGAGTTCCTGCTCCTTACTTAGCTGGGCCTGTACAGTGGGGGGGGGGGGGGGGGGGGGGGGGGGAGCAGAGAGAACACACTGTCAGCCGCGTCTTAGAACTTTTCCCCGACTTCCGCAGTTCCCACAAACACCATCTCCCAATGACTCTTGCTCCCCTTCCAGCTCTCTATCCTCTCCCCCACTCCCCCCCCCCCCCCATCCATCTCTTCCCCTCAGTCTCCACCGGTCTCCCTCTTCCCCCCGCCCCATCTCCTTTTCCCCTCCCCTCAGGCAGCATCTTCCAAACACACCGCCTCCATCATCTAGAAGGACAAAGGGGCAGTGGATACATGGGGATCACACACCACCTGCAAGTTCCTCCACCAAGCCCCACAAACACATACCATCCTGACTGGGAAATATATTGGCCTTTCCTCGAGAAATCCCTTTTGAAGTTACGATCCCAGAGTTAGTTACTAACTTACAGCTGGCTCCAAATGAAAAGACTACACTGCTGTACCTGAACTGTGACAGCACATTAAAAACACACAAGTCAATGAGGCTGTCAGCATTCTGGAGTACCATCTTCCAGGAGTATCCAGTGAGGAGTAAAGCACCTATTTGTTGATATTGCCCTTTACGACAATCTACATACGAGAGGTTGGATTTTCCATTTTCACAAAGATGAAAATGGCATAATGGTCGAAATCTGTGCCTGATATGCACATTGCTTTCTCCTCCTGTGAACCAGAATGGAGGGAGATCATGAGGACTAAGCAGGCTCCCCTTTCACATTAAAGGTGAGCGAACGTGGCCTGGGTTAGCAGAGGCCAGTCGGTTGGCAAAGGTGGGTCCCGGGGGAAAAGAGAGTTTGCATTAGAACACCCAGATCCCTCTGCATCTCCGAGCAGTTTAGGTAATAAGTTTTTTTAAATTCTTCATTCCAACAGAACAATTTCACATTGGCCACATTATACTTGGAGGGTCCACACAGTCAGTCACCCCAAGGCCGGAATTGAACTCCCTGGCGCTGTGAGGCCAGAACAGAAGTATAGAATGGTTTACTCCTGCTCGTTTCCGCATCATCATCATCTATTCTCCCCATTCTCTTTCACCCTGCTCCACAGTCCCCTCTCTTTCACCAAGCAGAATTTGACACACGACCCACGACGCTCCGTTTCCCACCAGGGTCAGGCCATCTGATGCACAGCTCCAAACTGACCCACTATCCCCCAGCCCAGATCGTGATCCAGGTTGCCATAGGTCATCTGCTCCCAAACTTTTCCCACCCCACCCCGGCTGCTGAGGGAAGGGGGGTGGTGGTCGGTAACCTGGCAATGAAAGGGAAGGGAGGGGTCCGAGTTGAATGACCCGAGGAGCCTCACCTTATCCTTGCCTCCATCATAATAGTCGAGTGAGAGACCTGTGGCGGAGTAAACGGGGGTGAGGGGTGTGTGGAAAAGAAACAAACTTAGAAAAGACCAGTAGATTTCATTCCATTGTTACACTCATGCAATTAACAACAGAAAGTTTATCAAATTGTACCATATGTATGTTTAGCAATGGGAAAGTCTCAAATTGTATGTATTAGTGTGATAATTTGGGAATATTTTATTGAGGTTGGAGTCTCTGTCTCTATTAGGGTGATAGTGAGGGTCAAGAACCTGGACCGTTGGCCTCACTAAGGT
The DNA here is from genome assembly GCF_902713615.1 of Scyliorhinus canicula. NCBI lineage: Eukaryota > Metazoa > Chordata > Chondrichthyes > Carcharhiniformes > Scyliorhinidae > Scyliorhinus > Scyliorhinus canicula. The sequence continues at coordinate 86,301,141 of NC_052161.1, forward strand.
GAGGTGAACTGGAGGTCCTTCACTTTCAGTTGGATTTAGCATGCTTGGCTGTGTTTACAGACCTCACTTGAACTTTTGACTCAGGTGAGAGGCTCTTCAAAGCAAGAGAGACCCTTGGCCACGATGGAGAAAATTTGCAGAGCGTGCAGCAGCGCTTTGAAAGGAACGCTGGTGGAGGGGCATTGGTCGTCTCCCCCCTGCCCCCCCACTCAGAGGAGGCTGCAGACATCCAGTCCATTTGAGTTTAACCAGAGGACTCGCGAGTTCTGGGGAAATTGAGTTAACTAAATTGCGCAGAGAGTGGGACATCTGTGGGACAGACTCAGAGTTGTGACCCCTGCACAGCCAGATGCAGAGACGAGGGACTGCCTCTCAAGAGGATGAGCATGTTTTAAAAGCCGATCGGGGTGAGTCACAGTGCAAAGATTAAACTAGATTCTGTCCCTGCCATTGAGTTTCGAAATGAATCACTATCTTATTTGCGCGGTGTTTATATTTCATCATTCTAGCTTGGCGTTGTTCAAGTTTGTGGGGTAAAGATTTATTTTTGATGTTTCTACTTAATTTTGGGGTCCTGCAGCTTATTTCTTCCCCTTGGGTCTTCCATGTATTCTATCCTTTCAATGATTCTGGTCTAACAAAGCCAGACTGGGGTGTGAGGAATGTAGGAATTTTAGATGTATTGTATTACAACTATTTGGTGCAGTAAAGGTTACAAGCCTGGGTTAGAGTAGTGTTTATAACGGGGGAAGTGTGAGGAATGTTATAATTTTCAGATGTATTGTATTATAGGTATTTGGTAAAGATTAAAAGCCCGAGTTAGACTAGTGTTTCTAAGTGGGGGGGGGGGGGGGGGGGGGGGAAGAGATGAATATAGGAATTTCAGATCTACTGTATTATATGTATTTGGTGCAGTAAGGGTTAGAACGTGTCAAGGTTATGCAGTAAGGGTTAGAACCTGGGTTAGTGTGTGTCAAGGTTATTCAGTAAGGGTTAGAACCTGGGTTAGTGTGTGTCAAGGTTATGCAGTAAGGGTTAGAACCTGGGTTAGTGTGTGTCATGGTTATGCAGTAAGGGTTAGAACCTGGGTTAGTGTGTGTCAAGGTTATTCAGTAAGGGTTAGAACCTGGGTTAGTGTGTGTCAAGGTTATTCAGTAAGGGTTAGAACCTGGGTTAGTGTGTGTCAAGGTTATTCAGTAAGGGTTAGAACCTGGGTTAGTGTGTGTCAAGGTTATGCAGTAAGGGTTAGAACCTGGGTTAGTGTGTGTCAAGGTTATTCAGTAAGGGTTAGAACCTGGGTTAGTGTGTGTCAAGGTTATTCAGTAAGGGTTAGAATCTGGGGTAGTGTGTGTCAAGGTTATTCAGTAAGGGTTAGAACCTGGGTTAGTGTGTGTCAAGGTTATGCAGTAAGGGTTAGAACCTGGGTTAGTGTGTGTCAAGGTTATTCAGTAAGGGTTAGAACCTGGGTTAGTGTGTGTCAAGGTTATTCAGTAAGGGTTAGAACCTGGGTTAGTGTGTGTCAAGGTTATGCAGTAAGGGTTAGAACCTGGGTTAGTGTGTGTCAAGGTTATTCAGTAAGGGTTAGAACCTGGGTTAGTGTGTGTCAAGGTTATTCAGTAAGGGTTAGAACCTGGGTTAGTGTGTGTCAAGGTTATTCAGTAAGGGTTAGTGTGTGTCAAGGTTATGCAACTCGGCCTTTTGGAGACACAGATGCAATTAAAGCAGCGCAAAAGTTGGCCTAATGGAATTTTATTTATATAAAGAGGTTTCCTGGGGAGTAGATAATTAGAGACACACGGGTGAATTCTCTGCTGGCGGGATTCTTCGTTCCACCGTTAGAGCACCACTGTTATAGCGTTGGGTGGCTACAATCCCATTGGCCAGCGGCAGAACGGAGAATGATGCTGCCAACGACAGCTCACTGTGGAGACTCGCTCGGCTGGGGAGGAGGAGAATTCACCTTATTGTGTTTAGCTTTAGTAAGATGATGTAGTCAATGCGAGGAGCCAGGGGATGAAGCAGTCAGGCGAGTTAATTCCGTTTTGGATTGGGATATGGATAGACCAACAGCTTCTCTAAAACAGCAAGTTTTGACTGTATGTGAACAGGAGCAGTGTGTCTCAAAACAGCGAGTTAAAGATTTGCCTGTGAACAGGACAGGAACAATTTCTCAAAGCCGGGCAGGTTAAACAGTAGTGTGACACAAACAAGAATCTTCAAGTTGAGTCCTGAAGGATCTCTCTCTCTCAAAGCAGTTTATCCAAGACATCTCTTTACGCAAGTATTCCTGGGTCTGCTAACTGTAATAAAAAGTGTTTTTTGACCAGAGATGGGTGTGGTTTGAGTGGACGTAAAGATATCAGTTATGAGTTATTGTTTCATTTGTATTGTTAAGCATTGTTTATGGGGTAATTGTAAGCTATTTTTCTTGCGTTATGTTAAAGATACTGGAATACTGTGTTAGTAATAAAGTTTGTTTTAATCTACCACATCCCTATTTGGGCGAGTGAGGTATACTTTCCTCATCGTCTTACAAATTTAAATTAAATATTGGAGTTTCTGTCCAGTATCCTGTTGTTGTCTGGTCCGGGATCACAATAAAAGAGTCAGGAGGGGCAGTCTGGGGAAAGAGTGTGGTGCGGGCAGAGGAGGGTGGGGATGAGGATTAATCAGTTTGGGTTTATACTTGCTGGAGGGTTGAAGGATGAGAGGGGATCTGATTGAGGTATATAAAATACTAAAAGGGATTGATTAATTAAATGTAGGCCAAATGTTCCCCCTCGTGGGTCAATCTGGAATGAAAGGTCACAGATATAGGTTGAGAGGCAGTAGTTTAAATCCGAGATGAGGAAGAACTACTTCTCGCAGAATTTGTGGAACTTGCTGCCCCAAAGTACGGTGGAGTCCGAATCATTAAATGGTTTTGAGAAGGAGATAGATATATTTCTGATTTTAAAAAACGGGATTGAGGGATATAAGGATCAAGTAAGTAGGTAGCTTTGCGACCAGGAAGAGATCAGCCATGATCTGATTGAATGGTGGACAAGGCACGAAGGGCTGAATTGCCTGCATATGCTCCTAATTCCTGTGGCCCTGGGTCACTGTCCATGTGGAGTTTGCACATTCTCCCCGTGTCTGTGTGGGGCTCACCCCATAACCCAAAGATGTGCAGGGTGGATGGATTGGCCACGCTAAATTGCCCCTTAATTGGAAAAAAAAAATTGGGTACTCAATTTATTTTTTAAAAATTCCCTCCATCACAGAGACTCATTTTGGCCAAATACGGAATCCTCAACAGGACTTTTCTTACTCAGGGGTTTAATAGACTGCACCCCTACCCCACACCATGTGCAAGTCAAACGGTAGCAGAGTCAGTGCCAAGGGAGCGCCGCGCCGTTGGAGGGTTAGCTGCGAGGGAGCGCCGCGCCGTCAGAGGCTCAGTAACCTGCACGTCCCCTGACCTCTCCCGGACTGACCAATGAGCTTGAGTGTGAGGACACAGTGAGGCATTGTCCACTTGATGTCGTACTGGTCAGTGGCAGTATAGTAGTAACCAGCCAGGAGGTATATCTGTGGAGGAAGAGATCAGAGAGAAAGAGGGGCTGAGTGTGAGGGTGATATCAGACAACAGGAACAGCAACACATGGAAGAATACATTCAGTTCGTCAGTGTTCACTCCAGCCCCAACACCCTCCCCATCTCTCCAACCTCCTCCAGCCCCTACTCTCCCTATTTCTCCAAACTCCTCCAGCCCCTACACCCTCCCTACCTCTAACCTCCTCCAGCCCCGACACCCTCCCTATCTCTCCAGCCCCTACACTCTCCCTATTTCTCCAAACTCCTCCAGCCCCTACCTCTGTAACCTCCTCCAGCCCCTACACCCTCCCTATCTCTGCAACCTCCTCCCTATCTCTGTAACCTCCTCCAACCCCTACACACTCCCTATCTCTGCAACCTCCTCCAGGCCCTACACCCTTCCTATCTCTGAAACCTCCTCCCTATCTCTGTAACCTCCTCCAGCCGCTACACCCTCCCCATCTCTAACCTCCTCATGCTACAACAACCCTCACAATCTCTGTAATCTCTACCAGCCGCCTCCAACCCTCCCTATCTCAGAAACCTTTTCCAGATTCAAAAACTCTCCAATGCTCCTGCAACAGTTGCATCTGTTTCAACTTTGATTTCTCCACCATGTCCGATGCTCACAAATAGTACAGAGGAGCTTTACTCTGTATCTAACCCCGCGCTGTACCTGTCCTGGGACTGTTTGATGGGGACAGTGAAGAGGGAGCTTACTATATCTAACCCCGTGCTGTACCTGTCCTGGGAGTGTTTGATGGGGACAGTGTAGAGGGAGCTTTACTCTGTATCTAACCCCGTGCTGTACCTGTCCTGGGAGTGTTTGATGGGGACAGTGGAGGGGGAGCTTTACTCTGTATCTAGATGAAATTTCAGCGCCGTTGGCAATGATCTTTTCATCCCCACTGTCAACAGGGGTGGTAACAGGGGATTGGAGAGTGGCGAATATCGTGACCCTGTTTAAAAAAGGGAATAGGGATAACCCTGGGAATTACAGGCCAGTTAGTCTTACTTCGGTGGTCGGCAAAGTATTGGAAAGGGTACTGAGGGATAGGATTTCTGAGCATCTGGAAAGACACTGCTTGATTAGGGATAGTCAGCACGGATTTGAGAGGGGTAGGTTTTGCCTCAAGTCTTACTGAATTCTTTGAGGTGACCAAACACGTGGATAAAGGTAAAGCAGTGGATGTAGTATACATGGATTATAGCAAGGCATTTGATAAAGTTCCCCATGGTAGGCTTATGCAGAAAGTAAGGAGGCATGGGATAGTGGGAAATTTGGCCAGTTGGTTAACGAACTGGTTAACCGATAGAAGTCAGAGAGTGGTGGTGGATGGCAAATATTCAACCTGGAGCCCAGTTACCAGTGGCATACCACAGGGATCAGTTCTGGGTCCTCTGCTATTTGTGATCATAGAATTTACAGTGCAGGAGGCCATTCGGCCCATCGTTCATTAATAACTTGGATGAGGGAGTTGAAGGGTGGGTCAGTAAATTTGCAGACGATACGAAGATTGGTGGAGTTGTGGATAGTGAGCAAAGAGGCATAGATAGGATGCAGAGCTGGGCTGAGATGTGGCAGATGGAGTTTAACCCTGAAAAGTGTGAGGTTGTCCATTTCGGAAGGACGAATATGAATGCGGAATACAGGGTTAACGGTAGGATTCTTGACAATATGGAGGAGCAGAGAGATCTTGGGGTCTATGTTCATAGATCTTTGAAAGTTGCCACTCAAGTGGATAGAGCTGTGAAGAAGGCCTATGGTGTGCTAGCGTTCATTAGCAGAGGGATTGAATTTAAGAGCCGTGAGGTGATGATGCAGCTGTACAAAACCTTGGTAAGGCCACATTTGGAGTACTGTGTGCAGTTCTGGTCGCTTCATTTTAGGAAGGATGTGGAAGCTTTGGAAAAGGCGCAAAGGAGATTTACCAGGATGTTTCCTGGAATGGAGAGTAGGACTTACAAGGAAAGGTTGAGGGTGCTAGGCCTTTTCTCATTAGAACGGAGAAGGATGAGGGGCGACTTGATAGAGGTTTATAAGATGATCAGGGGAATAGATAGAGTAGACAGTCAGAGACATTTTCCCTGGGTAGAATAAACCATTACAAAGGTACATAAATTTAAGGTGAATGGTGGAAGATATAGGGGGGGATGTCAGAGGTAGGTTCTTTACCCAGAGAGTAGTGGGGTCATGGAATGCACTGCCTGTGGAAATAGTTGAGTCAGAAACATTAGGAACCTTCAAGCGGCTATTGGATAGGTACATGGATTACAGTAGATTGATGGAGTGTAGATTAATTTGTTCTTAATCTAGGACAAAAGTTTGGCACAACATTGTGGGCCGAAGGGCCTGTTCTGTGCTGTATTTTTTATGTTCTATGTTCTAACCCCGTGCTGTACCTGCCCTGGGACAGTGTAGAGGAAGCTTTACTCTGTATCTAACCCTGTGCTGTTCCTTCCTGGGAGCGTTTAATTGGGACAGTGTGGAGGAAGCTTATTTTTAGCATAGATATAATATACGGAAGGAACCTTACCATTTGAAATATGAAAGTAGTTGCGACACCTGTAATTGTTCTTCCTATAAGTCGCAAAACCAAGAACTGGAAGAGCACGCAGGCGAGTGAATGAAACATCTGGAAACCTATTCAGGAAGGGACAAGGAGGGGGTCAAGAGGGAGGGAGCAGAGACCAGAGAGAGGGAGGTAGCGGGGGCCAGAGAGCAGGACAGACAAGGAGGGGGTCGAGAGGGAGGGAGCAGAGACCAGAGAGGGGGAGGGACAGTGGGGGCCACACAGAGAAGGGAGGGGGGGGGGGGGGGGGGGGGGGGGGCGTGGGGCCAGATAGCAGGAGCAGGGGGCCCACAGAGAAGGGGCCAGGGAAGGAAGGACAGAGGGAATGGGAGCCAGAGAGGTGTACAGGGAGGGAAGGAGCAGGGTCCAGAGAGAGGGAGAGAGAGAGAGGAACAGAGAGGAGACATGGTCAGAACAAGTGCTGGAGATTGTCCATACAACACAGGAGATAGTTTAATATTGTCTTTAGCCCCGTTCAAACTGGTCGAAGAGCCTTGGTGAGTCAGTACTGTGCACCTGATAGATGACGGCAGTGACAGTATTTATGCGGCCGTTCCTTTATCATGAACAAGGGTGTGCGAGATGGAGAAGTATCAGACAATTGTGGCACAGTTGGCTAGAGCGGGACCACAGAGTACAGTTTCTGGTCTCGGTATCTAACGGAGGGTGCACTCGCCTTGGAAGGGCAAGAGAGGGTCACCTTGTTCTATTGAGTGGAACGGGGCAGGGTTGGGGGTGGGGCGATGTTCTCCTGAGTTTTGTGAAACGCGCCAAGGATCACATTGAAATGTCTCTTAACTCTTCAGCAGTTTTGACCGGGTCTCACATGGCTGACCGGCAGTTTCCTGCACGCGAGTCGAGAGCTCATTGGTGGGGTGCACAGCACCTCAGTGTAAGAGGGCGACCATTTTCTGAGGATGCCGGATTGTCCGAGATTCCAGGCCGTGGTCGAAGGCTTCTTTGTGGGGGTTGTGTAGAAACAGTGTGTTGAGGCTCAGGATTCGTGGCGAGTACCAAAAGACAGAGCACACGTTCCCCGCCACCCTCCGCTCTGCACCTTTAGGCCCTCACCAGGGAGAGAGTCACTCGCTCACCAAAATTAAAATATGCCATCCAGAGTCCCAAAGCGGTGTTGTACAAGTGGATCATGTGAGGCTGCTTCCCGTAGAGGAACTGTCTGTGGAAAAGTGCAAATGGATATCCTGGTGGAGAGAGATGGAGGGAGAGAAAATGAAATAGTTAATGACAAGGTGTAGCAACATTTACATTGGAGATGCCACACCCCAACAGGCCATTCTAATGGAATCAAAAGGGAAAATGCTGGAAAATCTCAGCAGGTCTGACAGCATCTGTAGGGAGAGAAAGAGCTAACTTTTTGAGTCCAATGACCCCTCGTCAAAGCTAAAAAAAGGTATAAAAAGTGGGAGATATTTATACTGTGGGGGGAGGGAATGAAAGAGGAGTCAGAGGCACAGAAACCATGGGGAAAGAGTGCTAATGGCAGTCCCCAGAGAGAATAAAAGGTGTGAAAGGCCAAACAGCAGAGAAACTAAAATCAGAGGGTAAACTGTGACAGATGTAGGGTGGGGGGAGGGGAAGCAAAGGGGAGAAAACGTAAGGAGGGGGGGCAGGGAATATATAAAGAAAGTCAAAGAAATGCAAGGTAAAAGACAACAGGGTCAAGGTGGGATGGAGCTAATCATCTGAAGTTGTTGAATTCGATGTTGAGACCAGAAGGCTGTAGCGTGCCTAACCGGAAGATGAGATGTTGTTCCTCCAGTTTGCGTTGAGCTTCACTGGAACATTGCAGCAGGCCAAGGACAGACATGTGGGCATGGCAGCAGGGTCTTTTGTTAAAATGGCAAGCAACGGGAAGGTCAGGGTCCTGAATGCGCACAGACCGAAGGTGCTCAGCAAAGCGATCACCCAGTCTGTGTTTGGTCTCTCCGATAAGAGACACGACCACAGATGGGAGCAGCGAATGCAATAGACCAAATTGAAAGAGGTGCAAGTGAAACGCTGCTTAACCCGGAATGAGTGTTTTGGGCCTGGGATGTTAAGCATGGAAGAGGTAAAGGGGCAGGTGTTACACCTTCTGTGATTGCATGGGAAGGTGCTATGGCTGATGGGAGAGGTACTGGGTATGGTGGAGGAGTGGACTAGATTATCTCGGAGGGAACGGTTTCTGAGGAATGCTGACAGAGGGAGTGAAGGGAAGATGTGTTTGGTGGTGGAGTTGGAGTTGACAAAAATGGCAGAGGATTATGCTTTTTCTAATGGAATGCTTGCCTCTATATTTAGAGGATTGGAGGATAAAGACACTGGGGCTATGCTGCAGCTATACACTTCGGAGACGCTATGAGCAGTTTTGGACACCACACTGTGGGAAGGATATTTTGGCGTTAGAGAGAGCAACGCATGTTTACTGTATTGATACCTATATTACAGGGGTTGAGTTACGAAGAGAGATTATTCAAATTAGACCCGTTTTCCCTAGAATTTAGAAGGCTAAAAGGTGATATGATCAAAGTATTCAAGATATTAACAGGGAAAGACAGGGTGGATAAAGATTATTTTTTAGTACCCAATTTTTTTCCCCCAATTAAGGGGCAATTTTACCTACCCCAATTCGCCTCCCCTGCACATCTGTTTCGGTTGTGGGGAAAGACCCACGCAGACACTGGGAGAATGTGCAAACTCTACGGTCAGTGACCCAAGGCCGGGATCGAACCTGAGACCTTGGCGCCTTGAGACTGCAGTGCTACCACTGCCCAACCGTGCTGCCCTAAGGGTGGATAAAGATAAACTCCCACTGGTTGGAGATTGTAAAATTAGGGGGAAAAGTCTGAAAATTAGGGCTTGACCATTCAAGAGAGATGTTGGGAAGAACTTCTTCACTCAAAGCGGGGTAGAGGTTTGGAACTCTCTCCCACACACAGCAGTTGAAGCTGGAACAGTTGTTAATTTTAAATCAGAGATAGATTTTTGTTAAGCAAAGGTATTACGGGACTCAGGCCAAAGGCAGGTATATGGTGTTAGGCCACAAATCAGCCATGACCCTCATTGAATGGTAAGGCAGGATCGAGGGGCTGAATGGCCCACTCCTGATCCCAAGTTCATTCTGCCCCTCCCCTCCACGCTGTAAATGGTGCCCATTAATTTTATTCATTCACAGGGGAGCCGCCATCTTGAACCCGCTGCAGTTCCGTACGGTGTACATACACCCACAACACTGTTAGGGACAGAATTTCAGGATTCTGACCCAGAGACAGTGAAGGAACGGCTGATATATTTCCCAGGCGGGCTGGTGTGTGAGGGACTTGGAGGGGAACTTGCAGGCGGTGGGTGTTCCCCATGTATTTGCTGCCCCCACCCTGTCCTCTTAGACGGTAGGGGTGGTGGGTTTGGAAGGTGCTGTTGAAGGAGTCTTGGAGAGTCACTGCGGTGGATCTTGTAGACGGTACATATGGCTGTCAAAGGGTCAGTGCTGAGGAAGTGCTGCACTGCCAGATTATACCTTTCGGAGTTCCACACCTGCCAACTAGAGTGGGGATCTTTCCTGGGTCGAGGCACAATGGCTGTCCTTCAATGAACGTGATGCACGTGGGAGGCAGTGAACATTTCCAGTGCTCAGGGCCTGCACGTGTGCAGGAAGCATCTCCAGCTCCTGGAAGCCAGAGTTTTGGAGCTGGAGAGGCGGCTGAGGACATTGTGGAGCATCCGTGAGGCGGAGAGCATCGTGGATAGCACGTACAGACAGATTGTCACACCTCAGACTCCACAGGCAGGCCGAGCGAGAGAGCTAGGCAGGCAGTGCAGGAATCTCCTGTGGCCACTCTCCTGCAAAACAGACATGGTGTTTTGGATACTGTTGAAGGGAATGACCTTTCAGGGGAAAGCAGCAGCAGCCAAATTTGTTGCACCACAGTTGGTTCTGCTACAGAGGGGAGGAGTAAAAAGTGTGGAAATACAATAGTTATAGGGATTCAATTGTAAGTGAAATAGATAAGCATTTCTGTGGCCGCAAATGAGACTCCACGATGGCATGTTGCCTTCCTGGTGCTGGAGTCAAGAAGTCTTGGAGCGGTTACAGGATATTCTGCAGAGGGAGGGCGAACAGCCAGTGGTCGTGGTACACATCGCTACCAACAACATAGGTTAAAAAAAGGATGAGGTCCTGAAAACAGAATATAAGGAGTTAGGAAGAAAGTTGAGAAGCCGGACCTCAAAGCGGGGCAGCACAAGTGATTAGCACTGTGGCTTCACAGCGCCAGGGTCCCAGGTTCCATTCCCCGCTGGGTCACTGTCTGTGCAGAGTTTGCACGGTCTCCCAGTGTCTGCGTGGGTTTCCTCCGGGTGCTCTGGTTTCCTCCGACAGTCCAAAGATGTGCGGGTTAGGCCATGGATTGGCCATGATAAATTGCCCTTCGTGTCCAAAAAGGTTAGGAGGGCTTATTGGGTTACAGGGATAGGGTGGAAGTGAGGGCTTAAGTGGGTGGGTGCAGACTCGATGGGCCGAATGGCCTCCTTCTGCACTGTATGTTCTATGTTCTCAGGATTACTACCATTGCCACGCGCTAGTCAGGTTACAAATAGTAGGATGTATCGGATCAATATGTGGCTGAAGAGATGGTGTGAGGGAGAGGGTTTCACATTCCTGGGGCAAAGGGACCGGTTCTGGGAGAGGTGGGACCTGTACAAACAGGACAGGTTACACCTGGGCAGGACTGGGACTGATGTCTTTGGGGGTTACTTGCCAGAGTGGTTGGGGAGGATTTAAACTAGTGGCCAGGGAAATTGGGGGAGTAAAGAATAAGGAGGGTAACACAGTCTTGGATCCAAGGGGGGGGGAGGGGGGGGGGGGGGGGGGGGGGGGGGGGGTGGTGAACGGAGTTTTAAGGAATTCTATAGTAAGCTATACGAGTCGGAGCCCCCGGCGGGAGCGGAAAGGATGAGGCAATTTTTGGACCAGTTGAGGTTTCCAAAGGTGGAAGAGGACCTGGTGGAGGGGCTGGGGCCCTGATTGAATTGCAGGAGATTGTCAAGGGTATAGAGGGCATGCAATCGGGTAAAGCCCCGGGGCAGGACGGTTACCGGGTAGAATTCTATAAGAAATTTTCGGAAATATTGAGCCCACTCCTGATGAGGACCTTCAATGAGGCTAGAGAGAAAGAAACCCTCCCCCCAACAATGTCACAGGCTTTGATCTCACTCATTCTTAAACGAAGGAAGGACCCAGAACATTTCGGGTCATACAGGCCGATTTCGCTTTTAAACGTAGATGCCAAATTGCTAGCTAAGATTCTGGCCACAAGAATTGAGGATTGCGTCCCGGGGTGATAGAGGAAGACCAGACTGGGTTTGTTAAAGGCAGACAACTCAATACCAATGTCCGGAGACTTTTGAATATTATTATGATGCCCTCAGAGGGAGGGGAGGCGGAGGTGGTAACAGCGATGGACGCAGAGAAAGCCTTTGACCGGGTGGAGTGGGAGTACCTGTGGGAAACGCTGGGGAGGTTCGGCTTTGGTGAGGGCTTTACTGGCTGGGTGAAATTGCTGTACCAGGCGCCTGTAGCAAGTGTATGTACAAATCGGCTGAGGTCGGGGTACTTCGAGCTTCACCGGGGAACGAGGCAGGGGTGCCCCCTCTCCCCGTTACTATTTGCCCTAGCTATATGTGGATGATTTGCCCCTGTACATTTCGGACCCTGTGAGGGGATGGGGAAGGTTCTGCGGATCCGGAGGGATTTTGGTAGTTTTTCAGGGTACAAACTGAACATGGGAAGGAGCGAGTGGTTTGTGATCCAGGCCAAGGGGCAGGAGACACTGAAAGAGCTGCCGCTCAGAAAAGATTTTGTTACCTGGGTATACAGGTGGCCAGGAAATGAGATGCCCTGCACAGGCTCAACCTGACCCGATTGGTGGAGCAAATGGAAGGGGACTTTAAAAGGTGGGACATGCTCCCGCTGTCACTGGCAGGAAGGGTGCAGACCGTGAAAATGACTGTCCTTCCCAGATTTTTGTTTGTCTTTCAGTGCCTACCCATCTTCATCACCAAGGCCTTTTTAAAGTGGGTGAGTAGGATCATTACGGGCTTTGTGTGGGCGAATAAGACCCCGCGAGTAAGGAGATCGCTGTTGGAGTGCAGTCGGGGGGTGGGTGGGTTGGCGCTGCCGAACTTTCGCAACTACTACTGGTCGGCCAATATAGCTATGATTAGGAAGTGGGCGATTGGGGGGGGGGGGGCGTGGGAGCAGGTGGAGGCGGCGTCATGTAAAGGTACTAGTCTGGGAGCTTTCATAACGGCTCCTTTGCCGTTCCCGCCGACCCGTTACTCCACACGTCCGGTGGTGGTGGCGACACTGCGGATCTGGGGCTAGTGGAGGAGGTACAAGAAGGTGGAGGGAGCTTCGGTCTGGACCCCAATATGCAACAACCACAGGTTTGTCCCGGGTAGGATGGATAGTGGGTTCCAGAGCTGGCAGAGGGCAGGCATCAGAAGGATGGGAGATCTGTTCATAGACGGAAGCTTTCCCAGTTTGAAGGCGCTAGAGGACAAATTTAATCTGCCGCCAGGAAACACCGTTAAATATCTGCAAGTACGAGCCTTCCTGAAAAAACAGGTAGTGGCCTTTCCGACGCTGCCGCCACTGAGAATACAGGACAGGGTGGTCTCCGGCACCTGGATGGGGGAGGGGAGGGTGTCGGATATCTACCAGGAACTACAGGAGGTGGAGGAGCTCAAGGGCAAGTGGGAGGAGGAGCTAGGTGAGGAGTTGGAAGTGGGTCTGTGGGCAGAGGTCCTGGGCAGGGTTAATTCCCCATGTGCCAGGCTCAGTCTAATTCAATTTAAGGTGGTCCACCGGGCACACATGATGGCAGCGACAATGAGCAAGTTTTTTGGGTTGAAGACAGTTGTATAAAGTGCAAGGGCAGCCCTGCAAACTATGTCCACATGTTTTGGGCATGCCCAGAGCTTAGAGTGTGTTCTGGCAAGGGTTCGCGAGGGCAATGTCCAAGGTGCTTAACACACGGATGGTGCCGAGTCCAGAGATAGCGATCTTTGGAGTGTCAGAAGACCCGGGAGTTCAGGGGGGCGAAAGAGGCTGACGTCTTGGCCTTTGCCTCCCTAGTAGCCCGGAGACGGATTTTATTAATGTGGAGGGACTCGAAGCCCCCCGAGTGTAGAGACTTGGGTTACCGACATGGCTGGGTTTCTCAGCCTCGAAGAAAATAAAGTTTGCCTTAAGAGATTCTACGCTAGGGTTCTCTCGGAGGTGGCAGCCGTTCGTCAACTTTCTCGGGGAAAATTTAAATGTCAGCAGCAGCAGCAATCCATAGGGGTAGGGCTAGGGGTGGGTGGTGGGGTGAGTGCTTCATTGGGATGGTGTGGGAAGACTGGGTCACGTGGGGTAATGTCTATTTAATTGTATATTCTCTTTTTGCACTACGTTAATGTTCACTCTAGTTTGTTTTGTTCTTATGGTTACTACTGTTTTATTATGAAAAATTCTGCAAAACCTCAATAAAAATATTTTTAAAAAACACATGTGGCATGGGGATGGAAACCTGTGTAAGGGTTCAGAGCAGGGGAATCAAGAACACGAGAAAAAGACAGAAAGGGGAATAAGAAAAGTGATAGGCAGAGAAATCAAGGGCCTGTGTCAGATAATAACACTGTAAAAAAAATAAAGTAGTCGGGAAGGGACAGGGTACGTTAAAAGGACTAGCCTTCAGATTTTGGGATGAAACAGGGAGTTCAAGTGGGAGTTATAAGGAGGTCAGAAGTAATTAAACCTGCTTTCAGTGTGGTCTTTTGAGGTCAACCAAATAAGACCATAAGACATAGAAGCAGGATAGCATGGTGGTTAGCATAAATGCTTCACAGCTCCAGGGTCCCAGGTTCGATTCCCGGCTGGGTCACTGTCTGTGTGGAGTCTGCACTTCCTCCCCCTGTGTGCGTGGGTTTCCTCCGGGTGCTCCGGTTTCCTCCCACAGTCCAAAGATGTGCGGGTTAGGTGGATTGGCCATGCTAAATTGCCCGTAGTGTCCTATTAAAAGTAAGGTTAAGGGGGGGGGGGGGGGGGGGGGTTGTTGGGTTACGGGTATAGGGTGGATACGTGGGTTTGAGTAGGGTGATCATGGCTCGGCACAACATTGAGGGCCGAAGGGCCTGTTCTGTGCTGTACTGTTCTATCTATGTTCTAAGCAGAATTAGGCCACTCGGTCCATCGAGTCTGCTCCGCCATTCAATCATGGCTGATATTTTTCTCATCCACATTCTCCAAATAAAGGAAAGGAAAAGAAAACAAAGTGGGGTAAAACCAAAAAAGGGCTGCTCCTGTTAGAGGCACAGCCTGAACATAACAAAGATCAACGGAAACTTAAAAACACCAGAGTGCAGTGAAAGGGGTCGATAAAGCACTCCAACCCCTGCGGTGCCCACCAGGCACAGAAGGCCTCGATGGTGCCAGTGAACGCATCCTCCCTTTCGAGGGACACCCGGTCGTGAGTGTAGCTGCGGAAGAGGGGCAGACAGTCTGCTCGGATGACCCCCTTGGTCACCTGCTGCTTGGACCTATAAATGGCAAGTTTTGCCAGGCTCGCCATTTATATTCGCCAGACCCAGGAGCAGGTTCACAAGGAGGTCCTCTGCCTTCCCTGCCCCTCTCCGCACCAGGTGCCCATAGATCAGGAGCGTGGGGCTGAAGTGTAAACAAAACTTCAACAAAAAAAAAAGAGAGTCGACAGAAAACTAAAAAGAGGGTGTAGCCTAAATCACATTACACTGAGATGGTCCACGGACTCCACAAGACCACAAAACAGGCAGGCTTCATGGGTGTCCGTGAAACGGTGCAATCGGTGATTGTACGGCAGTGCTGTATGCAACACCCTCCACCTCAGGTCCCCAAGATTGAGGGGGAGGACTCCTCCATAGAGGGACCTCTGCCGCTGGAGGGCAACAAGGCCCGTGCCAGGTGACGAGCGAAATTAAGGAGGTGAAGGGTGTGCAGCAGCAGCCCGTACAGGAAGCCTCTCCGTGCAATGCGAAAAGGCATGGTGGGCATTTCCGTGAGGCAGCTAGGATAGTGGGGCATTAGCCCCCCGCCCCCGAGGGAGATATCAGGGCTTGGGGATGTGGAATTCCATCCGAGCAGGGGATCACACAGATGGGATACCACTGCACACCTGCGCGTCCTCCAGACCACGAGTCCAATCGGATCTGAGCACGACTGTGTTGAGGTCTCAGATGGCATTGGCTGCAAGCCGGACGTTCACTGCCTTGCGTCGTGCTAACTCATCTAGCCCACCCCTCCTCCACCCAGCATGTCCCCGATCCTGGTCACCCCGGCAGCCACAGCTTACTCCTCTGCCACTCAAACTGATATTGGTGGAGGTGCGGATTCCTGACAACAGCGCAAAGCGACCATGCTCCAAACTCTGAGATGGTCCGGGCAAAAGATGGGCAGCGCCTGCAAAGGGTAACGAAGACTTTTCACATCTATGAACTGGAGCTACATGTCGTAATTCAGGCCACGCGTCGCCAGGGCACACCGTTGTATCGCTGCAGGGGTCTGAAGGCGGAAGATCGCCACCCGAGTTCAAAGGCACACTAGTGCCTGGCCGCCCTCCCCAAGCGAGAGACTCGGAACCTCAGCAGCAACCCAGTGCTGTCTCTTGTCCCAGGAGCACTTTATTAACATTCTCTGGTGTTTTGTGACATAATCAGGGTGAGGGGTCAAAGTGACCAGCCGATAAACCAACTGATCGCCTCCATGTTGGGGTATGACAAGAACTCGACCCCTGTAAGACAACACTTGGAGCAGTCCTGTCCAGCGTCCCAGGTGACTTTGGTCTCCAGCTCCTGCCAGTAAGCCGGCCAGGATTCCTCAGCTGTGCAAAGATGGACTCCCAAGTCGAGGATGTTGGCTCTGCTCCATGCGAAAGGCTTGAGCTCCTCTGGGAGGGGTCCGCCTGCCACGGACCAACCAGGAGTCCGGAACACTTGGCCCAGTTGGTCCTGGCAGAGGACGGAGCGGAGCACACAGCCTGGCACTCTCGCATCTTCCGCAGGTCACCAGGGTCAGTGAACATGAGGAGCATGTCATCAGCGTAAGCCGAGAGGTACACAACAATGCCCGACAAGCGCAGAGTCAGTCCGGACAACCTCCTCCGCAGGAGGCCCAGGAAAGGCTCCACGTAAATGGAATAGAGTTGGCCAGACAGGGCCAGCCCTAACACACACCTCTCCTAAAGCGAAGGGCGCCGTCAGGGATCCATTAACTTTAACGAGACACTCTGGCAGTGTACAGAAGTCAGATCCAGGCGATGAAATGGGTCCTCAACCCGGATGCTTGCAGGATCCCGAATAAATATTCGTGATCCACCCTGTCAAATGCCTTCTCCTGATCAAGGAACAGGTAGGCGCTCGACATACCAGCCTTCTGGGAATGATGGACCAGGTCCCGGACCAGATGGATGTTGTCATGGATCGTGCGGCCCGGGACCGTGTAGGACTGGTTGGGGTGGATCATGTGGTGCAGTACAGTGCCAAAGCGCAAACACATCACCTTGGCGAAGTGCTATGGCCAGTTTTTAAGGTGGCAGAGATCCCCCCACAGAGCCCTGTGCCACGAGAGGCGCATCACCCCGGTCACGATACTTTCTCCCTAGGACCCCCATGTAGTCACTCCCCAGGATGTCCCAGAATGCCCTGAAGAACTCCACGGTCAGCCCGTCCAGCCCCAGGGTTTTGCCCCTAGAAAGGTTGTCGAGGGCACCGGTCAGCTCCCCCAGTCTCTAGGGGCATTGAGCATTCCAGACGACCTGGAGTAGAACCTCTCTCAACTCTGCAAGCATCCTCACTGGACAGATCCAGAGAGAAGAGGACCGCGACCGAGTGTGAGACAAGGCAAGCCGCGCCCACAGCAGACGGTGCTCCGAGCACGGCACCTGCTGCACAGAGGCCGTCGGGACGCCTTTGAAATGTGGAGGCGGTCGACTCTGGACACTCCGACCCCAGGCCTCACAAAGGCGAAGACGCCAGATGTCCACCAAGCCCAAGAACCCATCCACGTTCATCAACTTCGCCACCGCGAGAGGGGCACTGGTTACCAAGGCGGTCCTTTGTCCCGAGGGTGCAATTAAATCGCCCCCCCAGGACGATGCACACGCCCGCAGCAATGGTGCCAAGATGAGTGGATACTTGCTCAAAGAAAGTCATCTGCTGCTGGCCAGTCTGGAGAGTGTAAACATTCACAACGTGAAGTACCTCCCCCTCCCCCACGAACCATCAGGTGCAGCAACTGGCCTGGCACTGGCTCCTTGACCCCCACCTGAAAATGTGGGGTCAACTAGATAGCCACCCGAGGTTAGGTGACTCATGTAGGACCCCCCCCCCCCCCCCCCCCCCAGCCACTTCAGGAACAACGTGGCTCCCGGAACGGTGTGGGTTTCTTACAGGAAGCACGCCGCACACTTCCTGTCCCGGAGGATCGAAAAGTTCTGGAACCTGCGGAGCGCGTCCCTGCTGCCGATGTTGAGGCTGGCTATGGTCACCTCCATGTCAGAAGTGTCACCTTCACCATCACCTTTTCAGTGCTTGGAGGGAGCAGAGAAGAGAGAAAACTTAAGCCAGCGCTGCTCAGTCACGTCCACGTCTCCAGTTTCTTTTTCGTAGGAGCGGGAAGACTGGATGAGCAGCGCCATGTCTGACCACAGGCCGAGGTTTAGCTGCAACGACGGTTTCGGCGAGCACGGTTTACATGCAGAAATTCGCACAAGTAGATTGTCAATGTTTCCGTGCTCATTACACAGTACCCAGTCAAGGATGGCCTGTTATCTAGTTGGCTCCTCAACACATTGATCCATCAGGCCGCAAGATGGCAAAGCGGGGATTGGCCCCAGACACCCCCCGGGCCTGTCGGCCTAGAGAACCCCGCGCCCCAGAACTCCAGCTTGGGGGCCAATGGTACACCTGACAGTGTCTCATCTTGGGGTCATTGATGCCTCAGCGTTGGGTATTGGGCCTGGTGTTGTTTCGGCGTGGGTCAACAAGTGGGGCTAGGGCACTCGGTGATGCACGCAACTCCAGGCCGGTGCAAAAGACACAGAGAGTGGGCGGCCTGTGGAATTTGTTACCACAGGAAGTAGTTGAGTCCAAAACATTGCATGGTTTCAAGAAGCAGTTGGATATAGCACTTAGGGTGAAGGGATCAAAGGATATGGGGGAAAGCGGGATCAGGCTATTGAGTTGGATGATCAGCCGTGATCATAATGAATGACGGAGTGGGCTTGAAGGGCCAAATGGCCTCCTCCTGCTCCTATTGTTTCTATTCGTAGGTATACAGACCACCAAACTGCAGTGGTAATGTTGGGAATAGCATTAGACAGGAAATCAGAGATGCAGTGATAAAGGAACATCTATGATTATGGGTGACTTCAATCTGCATATAGATGGGGTGACTCAAATTAGGCACAGTACAATAGAGGAGGAATTTCTGGAGTGTATACGGGATGGTTTTCTGGACCAGTATGTTGAGGAATCAACAAAGGAACAGGCCACCTTGGACTGGGTGTTGTGCAATGAGAAAGGATTAATTGGCAATCTAGTTGGGGGATGAGTGACCATAACATGGCATAATTCTTTATCAGGGTGAATAATGAGGTAGTTCATTCTGAGACCAAGGTCCTGAATCTCATTAAAGGTAACTATGATGGTATGAGGAATTAGCTGGCTACAACGGACTGGGAAATATTACTGAAAGGAAGGACAGCAGATAGGCAATGGCAGACATTCAAGGAATTAATAGGTGAACTTCAGAAGTTGTTTATTCCTATTTGGCGCAAGAGTAGAAAGGGAACTGTGGCCACACCATGGTTTACAAGGGAAATTAGAGATAGTATTGGATTCAAAGAAGAGGCACACAAATTAGTAAGAAAATACAATAGACCTGAGGATTGGGAACAGTTTAAAATTAAGCAAAGACAGACCAAGGGATTGATTAAGAAGGGGAAAATACAATTAGAAAGTAAACTAGTGGGGAACATAAAGACAGACTGTCAAAATTACTATAGGTATATAAAAAAATAGATTAATAAAAGCTAATGTAGGCCCCTTACAGTCAGAAACAGGGAATTCATAACAGGGAACAAAGAAATGGCTGAGGAACTAAATTTGTACTTCGCTTCTGTATTCACAAAAGGAAGACATGAATAATGTACCGGAGGTTCTGAGAATCTGAAGTTTTAGTGAGGAGCTGAAGGAAATTAGTATTAGTAAACAAATAATTTGGAATGGTTCCTATAAATTGGAGGGTAGCGAATATAATCCCGCTATTCAAAAAGGGAGCTAGAGAGAAAACAGGGAACTATAGACCAGTGAGCTTGACGTTGGTAGTAGGCTGGAGTTGCTGGAGTCCATTATCAAGGATTTCATAGCACAGCATTTGGAAAGCAAAGTTGTAATCAGTCAAAGTCACTGGCACTGTTAATTAGAGAGTGCATCACAGCTGTAGAAAACGATGTAGACGAGGAGGGGTTGTTTACTGAGTCAGTGTGGGTGGAAGTCAGAAACAAGGAGCAATCACATTATTGGGAGTTTTCTATAGATCCCTCAGTAGCAGCATGAAATGGAGGAACAGATTGGATGGCAGATCTTGGAAAGGTGCAGAAGTAACAGAGTTGTTGTCATGGGTGGCTTCAACTTCCCCAATATTGACTGGAACCTCCTTAGTGCAAATGGTTTAGATGGGGCCGATTTTGACAGGTGTGTCCAGGAAGGATTTCTGACTCAGTATGTAGATAGGCCGACTGGGGGGAGGCCATATTGGATTTGGTGCTTGGCAACGAACCAGGCCAGGTGTCAGACGTCTTTGTGGGAGAGGATTTTGGTGACAGTGACCACAACTCCTTGACCTTTACCATAGTCATGTAGAGGGATAGGAACAGACAGTATGGGAAGGTATTTATTTGGGGAGGGGAAATTATACTGCTATTAGACAGGAGCGGAGTATAAATTGAGAACAGATGTTCTAGGGGAAATGCACAACAGTAATGTGGGCATTGTTTATGGAGCACTTGCTGCGAGTGCTGGATAGTTTTGTCCCACTGAGACAAGGAAGGGATGGTAAGGTGAAGGAGCCTTGGATGACAAGAGAAGTGGAGCTTCTAGTCAAGAAGAAGAAGGAAGCTTACATAAGTTTGAGGAAGCAAGGATCTGGCACAGCTCTCGAGGGTTACAAGGTAGCCAGGAGGAATTCTCCAATAATGGGGCTATGTCCCCACTCCAGCGTGCCTGCGATTCACGGCGATTCTGTGGGGACTGGAGAATTGCAGGAGCGTCGTCGCGCTGGTTATCGCCGTCATGCCCATTCTCTGCCCCCCTCCCCCCCCGGTGCCGATCGCGATTTCGGTGCAGAGAATTTCGCCCAGGATTTATGATTATTTAGAAAAACATAGTTTGATTAAAGATAGTCAGCATGGCTTTGTGAGAGGCAGGTCATGCCTCACAAACCTCATTGAATTCTTTGAGGATGTGACGAGACACGTTGATGAAGGTCGGGCAGTGGACGTGGTGTATATGGATTTCAGTAAGGCATTTGGTAAGGTTCCCCATGGTAGGCTCATTCAAAGTTAGGGGGCATGGGATACAGGGAAATTTGGCTTTCTGGATACAGAATTGGCTGGCCGAAAGAAGACAGCGATGGTAGTGGATGGAAAATATTCCGCCTGGAGGACGGTGACCAGTGGTGTCCCGTAAGGATCTGTTCTGGGACCTCTGCTCTTTGTGGTTTTTATAAATGACTTGGATGAGGAAGTGGAAGGGTGGGTTAGTAAGTTTGCCAATGACATGAAGGTTGGTGGAGTTGTAGATAGTGTTGAGGGTTGTTGCAGGTTACAACAGGACATTGACCGGATGCAGAGCTGGGATGAGAAGTGGCAGATGGAGTTCAACCCAGATAAATGTGAAGTGATTAATTTTGGAAGATCGAATTTGAATGCTGAATACACGGTAAAAGGCAGGAACAGAGGTATCTTGGGGTCCACATACATAGATCCCTTAAAGTTACCACCTAAGTTGATTGGGTTGTTAAGAAGGAGTAGGGTGTGTTGGCTTTCATTGACGGGGGATTGAGTTTAAGAGCGGTGAGGTTTTGCTGCAGCTTTATAAAACTCTAGTTAGACCACACTTGGAATATCGTATCCAGTTCTGATCGCCTCATTATAGGATGTGGATGCTTTGGAGAGGGTGCTGAAGAGACTTACCACGATGCTGCCTGGACTGGAGGGCATGTCTTATGAAGAAAGACTGAGGGAGCTAGGGCTTTTCTCACTGAAGCGAAGAAGGAAGAGAGGTGACTTGATAGAAGTGTACAAGGTGATGAGAGACATGGATAGAGTGGATAGCCAGAGACTTTTCTCCAGGGTGGAAATGGCTGTCATGAGGAGACATAATTTTAAGGTGATTGGAGGAAGGTATAGGGTAGATGTTCTTTACACAGAGAGTGGTGGGTGCGTGAAATGCACTGCCAGCGGAGGTGGTGGAGTCAGAGTCATTAGGGACATTTAAGCGACTCTTGGGCAGGCACACAGACAGCAATATATTAAAGGGGTGTAGGTTAGGTTGATCTTAGATTAGGATAAGTGGTCGGCACAACATCGTGGGCCGAAGGGCCTGTACTGTTCTATGTTCTAAAGTCCACATGGATTTAGGAAAGGGAAGTCATGCTTGACAAGTCTACTACAATTCTCTGAAGCTGTAACTAGTCAAATTGACCAGGGAGAACAGGTGGATGTGGTTATTTAGACTATCTGAAGGCTTTCGGCAAGGTGTCACATAGCAGATTAATATGTAAAGTTAAAGTGCATGGGTTTTACGGGTAGTAACTGGAGAGGGATAAAAAGCTGGTTAGACAGGAAGCAAAAATTGGAATAAATGGGTCTTTTTCTGATTGGCAGGCAGTGACTAGTGGGGTACTGCAGGGATCGGTGCTGGGACTCCAACTGTTCACATTATATATTAATGATTTGGAAGAGGGAACTAAATGTATCATCTCCAAATTTGCAGAAGATACCAAGTTGGGATGGAGGGCGAGTTGTGAGGAGGATGCAGAGATGCTTCAGCAGAATTTGGACAGGCTGAGTGAGTGGGCACATGCATGGCAAATGCAGTATAATGTGGATAAATGTGTGGTTATCCGCTTCGGTAGTAAAATAGGAAAGCAGATTATTATTTGAATGGGTGTAAATCGAGAGGTGGATACTCAGCGAGACCTTGATGTCCTTGTGCATCAGTCGTTGAAAGTAAATGTGCAGGTACAGCAGGCAGTAAAGAAGGCAAATGGTATGTTGACTTTCATAGCAAGAGGATTTGAGTGTAGGCATAGGGATGTTTTACTGCAATTGTATTGGGCATTGGTGAGGCCACACCTGGAGCATTGTGGGCAGTTTTGGTGTCCTTATCTGAGGAAGGATGTTCTTGCTACGGAGGGAGCGAAGCAAAGGTTTACCAGGCTGATTCCTGGGATGGTGGGACTGACATATAAGGAGAGACCAAGAGGTTAGGATTATATTCATTGGAGTTTAGAGAGTGAGAGGGGATCTCATAGAAACTTCCAAGAAGGATTAGACAGGGTAGGCTCAGAAAGAATGTTCCTGATGGTGGGGGAGTCAAGAACTTGGGGTCATAGTTTGAAGGTAAGGGGGTAAACCTTTTAAGACTGAGGCGAGGAGAAATTTCTTTACCCAAAGAGTGGCGAGGCTGTGGAATTCACTACCACAGAAAATAATTGAGGCCAAAACATTGTGCAATTTCAAGAAGGAATTAGAAATAGCTTTTGGGGCTAAAGAATCAAGGAATATGGGGGAAGGTGGGATCAGGGTATTGAACTTGATGATCAACCATGATCGTAATGAACGACGGAGCAGACTTGAAGGGCTGAATGGCCTCCTCCTGCTCATATTCTCTCTGTTTCTATGTAATGAGATTTGGACAGAAATGAAACTGGGGTGCGTCAGTTTGGGGGACTTGCTGTGTACATTTGACTGGAGTGTTCCTGCCTCACATTAGTGACTAATCCTTAGAAAAATCAAACAGCGCTACTACCCCGGGAGGTGAGAGACATCCAGAAGGCGACACAGAAATGCCAACTCACCCCCTGCTAGTTCAGGTATACAGAGCCCTGGGGGCATGAGCAGCAGCAGTTACTGGGTGCAGGGCGGAGCACCGCACCCTCACAGGGATTTATTGACCTTACAGGGAATGCAGTGTGGATATAACAGACCAATAGAGAAGCTCCAATATTGGCGTAGTGACAAGATTGCCCAAACATGGCTTTGGCTCGCTGCCAGTAAGATAGTCTGCAAGATATGGAGGGAGGAAGGCAGAGAGAGATAGAGGGAGCGAGACGAGTTTGGGGGGGGGCGGGGGGGGGGGGGGCGGGCAGAAAGAGAGAGGGAGCGAGACGGGGGAGGCGGGGAAAGAGAGGAAGCGAGACGGGGAAAGAGAGGGAGCGAGACGGGGAAAGAGAGGGAGCGAGACGGGGAAAGAGAGGGAGCGAGACGGGGAAAGAGAGGGAGCGAGACGGGGAAAGAGAGGGAGCGAGACTGGGAAAGAGAGGGAGCGAGACGGGGAAAGAGAGGGAGCGAGACGGGGAAAGAGAGGGAGCGAGACGGGGAAAGAGCACAGCAGGGAGAGGGAGCGAGGCTGGGAGAGCTTTGCTTCTCGCATGGGATGAAGGCTTATGGCACAAAGGAGGGCCATTTTGATGGGCCCTGCCTCCACTCGTTCTGGTCTCACTCGTGAGCAGAAATGTCTTCTCGATGTATCGAACCCATCATCATCCGAAAGACCTCACCCACCGCTCACCTACCCTGCCCAGCCTGATCGATGTTTCCCAATCATTAAAACCCTCCAAGTCACCGGGCAATGGGGGGCTGTTGCAAATTTTGTGACTGTTGCTCGGTGAATCACCTCTGACATTATAGGGTGATAGGGCCCACACGCCCTCCGAACGGGAAAATATGCGTTATCACAGGGAGTGTTATCACCGAGATACACAAACAGACCGAGATATACATCAGACTTTTGTTTGGGAGCCGCAGTGAGCAAACTGGACTTTCAATCTTTGAACAAGTCCAAGACATTAGCATTCGCTGAATCAGCGAGATATCTGTACACTGACTGGTGTCTCTCAGGGAGATAACTGTACACTGACTGGTATCTCTTAGTCCCTGTCTCTCAGGGAGATATCTGTACACTGACTGGTATCTCTCGGTCCCCTCTCTCTCGGGGAGATATCTGTACACTGACTGGTATCTCTCAGTCCCTGTCTCTCAGGGAGATATCTGTACACTGACTGGTATCTCTCAGTCCTCTCTCTCTCAGGGATGCCGGCGCTGGACTGGCCACAGTAAGGAGTCTGACAAAACCAGGTTAAAGTCCAATAGGTTAATTTGATAACACACGCTTTTGGAGTGCTGCTCCTTCATCAGGTGAAGTCTGCAGGGCTCCAAAAGCTTGTGATTTTAAATAAACCTGTTGGACTTTAACCTGGTGTTGTGAGGCTTCGCTCTCTCTCAGGGTGATATCTGTACACTGACTGGCGTCTCGCAGTCCTCTCTCTCTGAGGGAGAATCTGTATATAAGAGTTTTTTTTGGGGGGGGGGGGGGCAGCAGACACAGGGGTAACACCCACCATCTGCAAGTTCCACTCGGAGCCCCACACACACCGTCTCGACTGGGAAATATAATCGGCCGATCCTTCACTGCTGCCAGGTCAAAACCCTGGAAGTGCCTCCCTAGCAGCGCCGTGGGAGTACCTACACCACATTGGGCTGGAGCGGGTTCAAGATGGCCTCTCACAAGGGGGGAAATTAGGGATGGTGAGAAAAATGCTGGGGATAAGCTTGCCACATCCTGTGAACAAATAATTTTGCAGAAAGTGGGACTGAAAAGGGGAAAGACATTTAACGGGCTGATGCAAGGGGTGTGTCAACAGTTCAGGAAGGATGCGAGATGAAAGCAGGGTGAATCAGCGATGCAATCACACAGCATTAAAGACACAGGGAGTGTTATCACCGAGACACACAACATAAACAAGTTCTAGCAGCCAGCCTTTGGGGAGAACTGTTCTTTGGGGGATAGTCCTGTCCACAAAGCAGCAACCACGCAGCATAACAGCTCACACTGAGCTCGTCCTCTTCCGAACAGCAATGGTTTCCAAATGTTTCGCACGACTATTAGTGCCAAGGGGGTAGCACTGTGCTGCCCCAAGTGTGGCAGGGAGGGGGCGCCGGCCTGCCCTAGGGGTGGGCACACTCTCCAGGTTGGGTTGTGTTGCCTGGGGGGAGGGGGTGTGGGGGCAGGCTACCATGGGGTGTGCGTGTGTGGGGAGAAGCGGAAGAGCGCTGCGCTATCGGACGCTGAGAGCGTGAAGAGTGGCACAGCAGTTAGCACTGCTGCCTCATATTGTCAGGGACCAGGGTTCAATTCCAGATTTGGGCGTCTGCCTGTGTGGAGCTTGCACATTCTTCCCCTGTCTGTTTGGGTTTCCGTTTCTTCCTACTGTCCAAAGATGTGCAGGTTAGGTGGACTGGCATTCATCAATTACCCCTTAATGTCCAAAAAAGACGTGTACCTTAGATGATGAGGGTTGGTGCGGACTCGATTTTCCAAATGGCCGCCTTCTGCACTGTAGGGATTCTATGAGGGAGTGCCGCACTGTCCCAGGGTCAGCGCTGAGGGAGGGTTAGTACTGAGGGAGCGCCACACTGTTATCGTTATCCCTCAACACGTTCCAGGCAGTCTTTGGAGCATTGTTGATAGGATCTTAATGTGCGCACATGGTCTGAGATGCTGCATCAGGAAATGGGGGATAAGTGCTTGAGAAATGCAACAGTTGCTCTCTCGTGCTCCTGTCACGCCTGCAACCCCCCTTCATCTGATACCAACAGCTTATCGGCCTGCTCCTTCCTCCTCCACTACCACCACACTATCTGGCTTCCTATCGCTGTCTCCACAAACATATCATCTCAACTCACCGAGAGTGCACTCCCCGTGGGAGCGGGTTCCACATCCCTCTCCCCACTCCCCGTGGGAGCGGGTTCCACATCCCCTCTCCCCACTCCCCGTGGGAGCGGGTTCCACATCCCCTCTCCCCACTCCCCGTGGGAGCGGGTTCCACATCCCCTCTCCCCACTCCCCGTGGGAGCGGGTTCCACATCCCCTCTCCCCACTCCCCGTGGGAGCGGGTTCCACATCCCCTCTCCCCACTCCCCGTGGGAGCGGGTTCCACATCCCCTCTCCCCACTCCCCGTGGGAGCGGGTTCCACATCCCCTCTCCCCACTCCCCGTGGGAGCGGGTTCCACATCCCCTCTCCCCACTCCCCGTGGGAGCGGGTTCCACATCCCCTCTCCCCACTCCCCGTGGGAGCGGGTTCCACATCCCCTCTCCCCACTCCCCGTGGGAGCGGGTTCCACATCCCCTCTCCCCACTCCCCGTGGGAGCGGGTTCCACATCCCCTCTCCCCACTCCCCGTGGGAGCGGGTTCCACATCCCCTCTCCCCACTCCCCGTGGGAGCGGGTTCCACATCCCCTCTCCCCACTCCCCGTGGGAGCGGGTTCCACATCCCCTCTCCCCACTCCCCGTGGGAGCGGGTTCCACATCCCCTCTCCCCACTCCCCGTGGGAGCGGGTTCCACATCCCCTCTCCCCACTCCCCGTGGGAGCGGGTTCCACATCCCCTCTCCCCACTCCCCGTGGGAGCGGGTTCCACATCCCCTCTCCCCACTCCCCGTGGGAGCGGGTTCCACATCCCCTCTCCCCACTCCCCGTGGGAGCGGGTTCCACATCCCCTCTCCCCACTCCCCGTGGGAGCGGGTTCCACATCCCCTCTCCCCACTCCCCGTGGGAGCGGGTTCCACATCCCCACTCCCCGTGGGAGCGGGTTCCACATCCCCTCGCCACACCCTGTGAGAGCATGTTCCACATTCCCTCCCCGCTCCCCGTGGCTGCAGGTTCCACATCCCCTCAATAGAACATACAGTACAGAAGGAGGCCATTCGGCCCAAGTCTGCACCAACCCACTTAAGCCCACACCTCCACCCTATCCCGTAATCCCCTCGCCACTCCCTGTGGGAGCTGTTTCCATATCCCCTCGTCTCGCCACTCCCTGTGGGAGCGGGTTCCACATCCCCTCGCCACTCCCTGTGGGAGCAGGTTCCACATCCATCAGGGGGGCACGGTAGCACAGTTGCGTCACAGCTCCAGGGTCCCAGGTTTGATTCACGGCTTGGGTCACAGTGTGCAGAGTCTGCCCGTTCTCCCCGTGTCTGCGTGGGTTTCCTCCGGGTGCTCCGGTTTCCTCCCACAGTCCAAAGACGTGCAGGTTAGGTGGATTGGCCATGCTAAATTGCCCTTAGTGTCAAAAAGGATAGATGGGGTTACTGGGATAGGGTGGAGATGTGGGCTTAGGTAGGGTGCTCTTTCTGAGGACCGGTGCAGACTTCTGCACTGTAAATTCTATGATGCCCTCCCCCACATTTCCCCAACTCTCTGGATAAAGATGTTTCTCCTGAATTTCCCCCATTGGGTTTGTTACAGACTATCTCATGTTGATAGTTCCTCTGCCCACCTCAGTTCTGGTCACTCTCACGAGTGGGAACATCTTCTTTCCATCTACTAGAACATAGAACAGTACAGCACAAAACAGGCCTCAATGTTGTGCCGAGCCATGATCACCCTACTCAAACCCACATATCCACCCTATACCCGTAACCCAACAACCCCCCCTTAACCTTACTTTTATTAGGACACTACGGGCAATTTAGCATGGCCAATCCACCTAACCCGCACATCTTTGGACTGTGGGAGGAAACCGGAGCACCCGGAGGAAACCCACGCACACAGGGGGAGGACGTGCAGACTCCACACAGACAGTGACCCAGCCGGGAATCGAACCTGGGACCCTGGAGCTGTGAAGCATTTATGCTAACCACCATGCTACCCTGCTGCCCCTAGACCCTACTCTATTGAAACCGCTTTAATCAATAGAACATAAAGTACAGAAGGAGGCCATTCGGCCCAAGTCTGCACCAACCCACTTAAGCCCACACCTCCACCCTATCCCGTAACCCAATCGCCCCTCCTAATCTTTTTGGTCACTAAGAGCAATTTACCATGGCCAATCCACCTAACCTGCACATCTTTGGACTGTGGGAGGAAACCGAAGCACCCGGAGGAAACCAATGCAGACACTGGGAGAACGTGCAAACTCTGAACAGACAATGACCCAGCAAGGAATCAAACCTGGGACCCTGGAGCTGTGAAGCCAGTGCTATCCACTTATGCGATCATGCTGCAATCTCAAATATCTCCCCCCCCCCCTTTTTCCAGAGAACAGCCCCTCCACATCATTCAATATTTCCCAAGTTAAAAATAACACCCTCAGTCCACAACTATGCACAATGCTCCAAATGTGGTCTAACAGAGATATGGAGAACAGAACTGCACACGGTTCTCCAAATGTGCTCTAACCAAGGGATAGAGACTAAAACAGTGCACGGTGCTCAGAGTACAGTCTAATTGAGACATACAGAGACTGGAACTCACACAGTTCTCTGAATGTGCTCGAACTGAATGATCCGTTGAGCTGCTTGCAGAAAAATACTTTTCACTGTACCTCGGTACACATGACAATAAACAAATCCAATCCAACTAGCACAGTGGCAGACATGATCCACCATTATGGTGCCCTTGTGATACTTGACAGCATTTAATAATAATAACTTATTGTCACAAGTAGGCTTCAATGAAGTTACCGTGGAAAAACACCTAGTTGCAACATTCCAGCAACTGTTCGGGGAGGCTGGAACAGGAATTGAATCTGCACTGCTGGTCTTGTTCTGCATTACAAGCCAGCTGTCTTAGCCCACTGTGCTACCATATTGTCAGGCATTTGTCAGGTATTTCACTCCAGAAGGTGGGTTTGTTGATTGGAGGTGGACCCACCATCCGGGACTGGCGTTACCCTTTTAAGAGGGGGGAATTTTTAGGGGCATTGCCCTTTTAAGAGACAGCTCCAGCCCCGCCCGCCCTGGGATGGAGGGGCTTCGACGGCTCCCCGCCCTCCCGCTCCTTCTCCCCCCACCCCGCTCACCTAAAACGATGGAGATGAAGAGCTTGAGGGCGTCCTGCGAGGTGCCGAGGTGCGCGGCCGCCGCCTCCAGGCTCCAGTCGCCGGTGGAGGGGTGAAGGGCCCCCTGGAGCCCGGCTTCGGCAGCCGTCACCTGCTCCGCTGCCGCCATCAGCCCCAACGCCACCCCCATTGTGGAGCGAGAGGGAGCGGAGCCCTTAGCAACCAGCACCCCGCACCAAGCGCCGCGCCGATTGGCTCCCGGCGCTGGGGGCGGGACCGACTCCTCCCGTTCGCTCTGTGACGTGCTGCAGCGCGCAGACTCCGACCCCTCTCCTGGCACCGACTCCCTTTGTGAGATGTAAAAAGACGCTGAATCCGCCCACTCCCTTTGTGACGTGGCAAGGCGCTGTCTCCGCCCCCTTACTCCCTCCATCGCGGGAAAGGGGCAGGTCCACCTTCCCGCCGTCCTGAGGTTACTCCAGTTCAGTGTCTTAAAGGAGCTTTTCTCCTGAAACAATCACAGCCCGGCTTCCTTAAAGTGACCGTGTCACCTTAACCAATCACAGCCCGGCTCCCTTAAAGTGACCATGTCACCTTAACCAATCATAGCAGCGCCCCCTGAAAGCAACCTTGTCTCCTGAATCAATCGCAGTCCCGTTCTCTTAAAGCAATCTTGTCCCTTTATCCAATCGCAACCTGCTTCTTACAATAAGAAGTCTTACAACACCAGGTTAAAGTCCAACAGGTTTGTTTCAAACACGAGCTTTCGGAGCACGGCTCCTTCTTCAGGTGAATGGAAAGGCTTGTTCCAGAAATGTTTATATAGACACAGTCAGAGATGCCCCGGAA
Source organism: Scyliorhinus canicula (assembly GCF_902713615.1). NCBI lineage: Eukaryota > Metazoa > Chordata > Chondrichthyes > Carcharhiniformes > Scyliorhinidae > Scyliorhinus > Scyliorhinus canicula. The sequence continues at coordinate 86,331,280 of NC_052161.1, forward strand.
TGCGAGCACCTGCAGGCAATCAAATCATCAAAGATGCAGAGAGAGAGGTAACTCCAGGTTAAAGAGGTGTGAATTGTCCCAAGCCAGTTCAGTCGGTAGGCCTCTGCAAGTCCAGGCTTGTTGGTGGGGGCCGAATGTAATGCGACATGAATCCCAGATCCCGGTTGAGTCCACATTCATGCGTGCGGAACTTAGCTATAAGTTTTTGCTCAGCAATTTTGCGTTGTCGCGTCTCCTGAAGGCCTCCTTGTAGAATGCTGACCCGGAGATCAGAGGCTGAATGTCCTTGACTGCTGAAGTGTTCCCCAACTGGAAGGGAACAGTCCTGCCTGTTGATAGTCGCACGATGCCCGTTTATTCGTTGTCGCAGTGTCTGCATGGTCTCGCCAATGTACCACGCTTCGGGACATCCTTTCCTGCAGCGTATGAGGTAGACTACATTGGTCGAGTCGCACGAGTATGCGCCGCGTACCTGGTGGGTGGTGTTTCCACGTGTAATGGTGGTGTCCATGTCGATGATCTGGCATGTCTTGCAGAGATTACCCTGGCAGGGTTTTGTGGTGTTGTGGTTGCTGTTCTGAAGGCTGGGTAATTTGCTGCAAACAATGGTTTGTTTGAGGTTGCGCGGTTGTTTGAAGGCCAGTAGTGGGGGTGTGGGGATGACCTTGGCAAGATGTCCATCCTCGCTGATGATGTGTTGGAGGCTGCGAAGAAGATGTCGTAGTTTCTCCGCCCCAGGAAAGTACTGGACGACGAAGGGTACTCTGTCAGTGGTGTCCCGTGTTTGTCTTCTGAGGAGGTCGGTGCGGTTTTTTGCTGTGGCGCGGTGGAACTGTCGATCAATGAGTCGAGCGCCATATCCCGTTCGTACGAGGGCATCTTTCAGCATCTGTAGGTGTCTGTTGCGCTCCTCCTTGTCTGAGCAGATCCTGTGTATACGGAGGGCTTGTCCATAGGGGATGGCTTCTTTAATGTGTTTCGGGTGAAAGCTGGAGAAGTGGAGCATCGTGAGATTATCTGTGGGCTTGCGGTAAAGCGAGGTGCTGAGGTGACCGTCCTTGATGGAGACGAGTGTGTCCAAGAATGGAACTGAATTTGGAGAATAGTCCATGGTGAGTTTGATGGTGGGATGGAACTTATTGATGTCATCGTGTAGTCGTTTCAGTGATGTCTCGCCGTGGGTCCAAAGGAAAAAAATGTCATCGATGTATCTGGTGTATAGCATCGGTTGAAAGTCCTGTGTGGTGAGGAAGTCCTGTTCAAACTTGTGCATGAAGATGTTGGCATATTGAGGTGCAAATTTGGTCCCCATGGCTGTTCCGTGCGTCTGGATGAAGAATTTGTTGTCGAAGGTGAAGACGTTGTGGTCTAGAATGAAACGGATGAGTTGCAGAATTGCGTCTGGAGATTGGCAGTTGTCGGTGTTGAGGACTGAGGCTGTTGCAGCAATGCCGTCGTCATGGGGGATGCTGGTGTAGAGTGCCGAGACATCCATTGTGACGAGGAATGTTCCTGGTTCAACTGGTCCATGGGTGCTGAGTTTCTGTAGGAAGTCCGTCGTGTCGCGACAGAAGCTGGGTGTACCTTGTACGATGGGTTTCAAGATGCCCTCGATGTGGCCAGAGAGGTTCTCACACAGGGTCCCATTGCCTGAAACGATAGGACGGCCTGGTGTGTTGGCCTTGTGTATTTTCGGGAGGCAGTAGAGATCTCCAATGCGGGGATTACGTGGGATGAGAGCACGTAGGGTGTTCTGAAGGTCTGGATCTAAGGTCTTGATCAGTCTGCTGAGTTGGCGGATGTGTTCCTTGGTTGGATCTGCGGGTAACTGCCTGTAGTGTTCCTGGTTGTCGAGTTGTCGGTATACTTCTTTGCAGTAGTCTGTTCTGTTCAGTATGACGGTGGCCCCTCCTTTGTCTGCTGGTTTGATGACGATGTTGCGGTTGGTCTTGAGAGTGCGGATGGCGTTGCGTTGTGCTTGGGTGACGTTTGAGGCTGCCTTGTGATTGCGAGTGATGAATCTGGCATTGACACGACTTCTGACGGCTTGAGCATACATGTCGAGTCTAGGGCAGCGGCCTTCCGGAGGGGTCCAATTTGACTCTTTCCTTTTCGGTTGCTGCACTGCAGATCTCGCGGTCTGCTGTTCCGGTTCATTGGTCGTGTCCCTGGGTTCGCTGTCGGCCTCTTGGGGTCTGTGGAAGAATTCCCGGAGCCTCATTCGCCTGATGAATTCCTCCGTATCTGCCGCGAGACTGATGGGGTCCATTTTGGTGGTGGTGCAGAAATTGAGCCCTCTGCTGAGGACTTCGATTTCGTCTGGTTGAAGGGTGTAGTCTGACAAGTTGACAATGGATTTCCCTGTATTGTTTTCGACTGTTGTACCGGGAGAAGCTTGATTGCTGCTGGTGGTGATGCCAAGTTTCTCAAGCTTCCTGTTCTTGGTGTGCATGTAGGTGGCATAGTATTGCTGTCTCATCTGTTTGGCGGTGTTCCGCAGCTGGTCTGCTGTGTCCTGAGCGCAAGTTGAGAATATGGCCTCTCTCTTGGTTTCCAGGTTGCGTCGACTGCTGTAGAGTTGGTGTACGAGGTGTTTGAGGAGTGTGACAGAGGTGTGGTGGCAGAGTGCGGTGGAACACATTAAAGAAGCCATCCCCTATGGACAAGCCCTCCGTATACACAGGATCTGCTCAGACAAGGAGGAGCGCAACAGACACCTACAGATGCTGAAAGATGCCCTCGTACGAACGGGATATGGCGCTCGACTCATTGATCGACAGTTCCACCGCGCCACAGCAAAAAACCGCACCGACCTCCTCAGAAGACAAACACGGGACACCACTGACAGAGTACCCTTCGTCGTCCAGTACTTTCCTGGGGCGGAGAAACTACGACATCTTCTTCGCAGCCTCCAACACATCATCAGCGAGGATGGACATCTTGCCAAGGTCATCCCCACACCCCCACTACTGGCCTTCAAACAACCGCGCAACCTCAAACAAACCATTGTTTGCAGCAAATTACCCAGCCTTCAGAACAGCAACCACAACACCACAAAACCCTGCCAGGGTAATCTCTGCAAGACATGCCAGATCATCGACATGGACACCACCATTACACGTGGAAACACCACCCACCAGGTACGCGGCGCATACTCGTGCGACTCGACCAATGTAGTCTACCTCATACGCTGCAAGAAAGGATGTCCCGAAGCGTGGTACATTGGCGAGACCATGCAGACACTGCGACAACGAATAAACGGGCATCGTGCGACTATCAACAGGCAGGACTGTTCCCTTCCAGTTGGGGAACACTTCAGCAGTCAAGGACATTCAGCCTCTGATCTCCGGGTCAGCATTCTACAAGGAGGCCTTCAGGAGACGCGACAACGCAAAATTGCTGAGCAAAAACTTATAGCTAAGTTCCGCACGCATGAATGCGGACTCAACCGGGATCTGGGATTCATGTCGCATTACATTCGGCCCCCACCAACAAGCCTGGACTTGCAGAGGCCTACCGACTGAACTGGCTTGGGACAATTCACACCTCTTTAACCTGGAGTTACCTCTCTCTCTGCATCTTTGATGATTTGATTGCCTGCAGGTGCTCGCATTCCGGGGCATCTCTGACTGTGTCTATATAAACATTTCTGGAACAAGCCTTTCCATTCACCTGAAGAAGGAGCCGTGCTCCGAAAGCTCGTGTTTGAAACAAACCTGTTGGACTTTAACCTGGTGTTGTAAGACTTCTTACTGTGCTCACCCCAGTCCAACGCCGGCATCTCCACATCATGCTTCTTACAAAGCAACCTTGTCCCTTGAACCAATCACAGCCGTTTTTCCTAAAGTGACCTTGTCTCCTTAACCAATCACAGCCCAGTTCTCTGAAAAACACCATGTTTCCTTAACCAATTGCATTCCAGTTCTCTTAAAGTGACCTTGCCCCCTTGACCAATCGCAGTCGGGCTCCCTTAAACAAATTGCATTCTGGTTCTCTTAAAGTGACCTTGTCCCCTGAACCAATAGCATCCTGGCTTTCTTAAAGCAACCTTGTCTCCTTAAATCACCACAGACTGGTTCTCTTAAAGCGACCTTGTCTCCTGAAGCAATCACAGTCCAATTCTCTTAACGTGACTTTATCCCTTTAACCAATTGCACCTAGGTTCTCGTAAAGTGACCTTGCCCCTGAACCAATCGCAGTCCAGTTCTCTTGAAGCAACCTTTTTCCCTGAACCAATTGCAGTCCGGTTCTTCTAAAGTGGCCTTATGTCCTGGGCCAATCGCAGTCTGGCTCTCTTAAAGCAACCTTTTCCCCCTAAACCAATCGCAGTCCGGTTCTCTTAAAGTGACCTTGTCCCTTTAATCAATTGCAACCTAGTTCTTGTAAAGCGACCTTGTCCCCTAAGCCTATTGCATCGGTTCTCTTAATAGTGACCTTGTCCCCTTAACCAATCACAGACCAGTTCAGTTAAAGTGACCGTGTCTCCAAATCAAATTGCATCCTGGTTTTCTTAAAGCAACCTTGTCTCCTTAACCAATCACAGCCCAGCTCTCTTAAAGCGACCTTGTCTCCCTAACCAATCCCAGCTCGGTTCTCTTAAAGTGACCTTGTCCCCTTAGCCAATCATAGCTCAGCCCTCTTTAAGCCAGCTTGCCCCCTGAGCCAATCACAGCCCAGCTCTCATAGCCGGTTCTTCCCCTGCGTTGAATATAGCAATTTCAGATGTATTATATGTATTTGGGGCAGTAAGGGTTAAATGCCTCGGTTAGAGTAGTGTTTTTAAGGGGGAGGTGTGATGAATACAAGAATTTCAGATGTATTAGGTATTTGGGGCAGAAAGGGTTAAGAACCTGGGTTAGGGGGACTTCCAGTGGCGTCAATGATCATTTGGTGGCTGCCGCTCAAGGTGGATTTTATCGGTCCTTCCCCACCTGAATGGTGTGGTGTTTGAGGGCAGAAGCTGCATCAGCACTCGGAATGTAAAACTCCTCTGGTGGGGTTGTTTATGGCTCATTGGATGAGAAGTGCAACGAGAAAGAGACAACAACTTGAGCAAGAAAATTAGAACATAGAACAGTACAGCACAGAACAGGCCCTTCGGCCCTCGATGTTGTGCCGAGCAATGATCACCCTACTCAAACCCACGCATCCACCCTATACCCGTAACCCAACAACCCCCCCCTTAACCTTACTTTTTTTAGGACACTACGGGCAATTTAGCATGGCCAATCCACCTAACCCGCACATCTTTGGGCTGTGGGAGGAAACCGGAGCACCCGGAGGAAACCCACGCACACACGGGGAGGACGTGCAGACTCCAAGCTGCCCCAAAATTGTTGTGATACAACACAGGAGAAGATGGCGGAGAGCAGCGGACACCGCGTCTCGTCCAGTGGTCTACGGAGCAGTTGGTGGAATTCCTCAACAGCAAGTTTCAGCAGCAGAGGAAGGAAGCCTTAGAGGACTTGGCTAAGGTGGTGGCGCCACTTAGGGCAGCGATCGAGTGCGTGGAACAGAGGCTGGAGACACAGGGCTTGGCGATCCAAAATGTGGAGGAGTCGGTGGGGGAGCATGAGAATTGGTTGACCTCGCTGGAGACTGAGACGGAGATGGTGATGAGCAGCCAGAAAAGGCTGAGGTAGAAGCTGGAGGATCTCGAGAACCTCCAGGAGGCAAAACCTGCAGATTGTGGGGATGCCTGAAGGTATTGAAGGTATGCAGGCCACCAAGTATGTGGCGAGCATGCTGAAGAAGCTAGTGGGGAGGGACCCTTTGACCGGCCTCTCATGGTGCATCAAGCACACATGGCGCTGAGGAGTAGGCCACAGTTGGGGGAGCCGCCGAGCACGATAGTGGTGAGGCCGCATCAGTTGCTGGACAAGGAGAAGATCTAGGTGAGCGAGGTAGATCAAGAAATGCACTTGGGAGGAGAGTGAGCTGCAGATCTATCAGGACTTGGGAGCAGAGTTGGCCAAGCGGAGGACCGAGTACAACTGCATCAAGGTTTCTCTCTGTAAAGGGTGAAGTTTGGGGTTCTGTACCCCACTCGCTTGTGCATAACGCACCAGAAACAAGAGTTTTACTTTGACTCACCGGAGGAGACGAAGGACTTTGAGAGACTATGGACTGAGAGAAATGTGAGGATGTTGAACATTGGAGTGGAACTTTGTGTAAAATGTGGACACACGGTGGGTGGATTGGTGAAGGTTACCGTGAGGGGAGTGAAGAGAGTGAGTGTCTTTTTTTTTTCCTTGTATGTTTGTGGGTTGGAGGAATGGGATGGAGGGGGTAGATTAGGGGTATGAGGGATAGTCAGAGGCCCTGGGCGGGGGCCTGCATGTTAGCTGGGTGGGCTAGTTAACAAGAATAAATAGGGGTTGCCAGGAGGAGACTGTGGCCGGAGGGAATTAGCTTTTTTGTTTTACATTGGGGGGAAAGGATGCTGACATGCGTGTGATTGGTGTGGCAGAGTTAGTTAAGGAAGGGTGACGGCGGACATCTTGGGTGTCCTGGAAAAGTGCGAGACCCGGACCAGGGGGAGCTGGCTAAAGAAGGGTTACAGCTGATCGGCAGGAAAGGGGTAGTTGGTACATGATGGTCCGTGGGAGTGGGCAGCACGGTGGTGCAGTGGTTAGAGCTGCTGCCTCACGGCGCCGAGGTCCCAGGTTCGATCCCGGCTCTGGGTCACTGTCCGTGTGGAGTTTGCACATTCTCCCCGTGTTTGCGTGGGTTTTGCCCCCACAACCCAAAGATGTGCAGGGTAGGTGGATTGAACACGCTAAATCATCCCTTAATTGGAAAAAATGAATTGGGTATTCTAAATTTATAAAAAAAAAAAAAAAAAAAATGATGGTCCGTGGGAAGCTGGAGGGGATGCCGGTGGTTCCCGTGAATGTTTTTGCCTCAAATTGGGGTGACTTGGACTATCTGAGGCGGGTGTTAAGAAAGATCCTGGATGAGACTTCCGGTGACGGCGGGCGGGAGGCATCCGCACTCTGCAGGCTCCCGTTCGAGAATAGAATTTTCGGGGTTTTAACAGCCGGTCCCAGGGGCAATGGAGGCTGAAAAAGCTGTAAGAAGGCACAGTGAGGAGAAATGTCCAAGTTTGAGAAAAATACAGCCGTGAAAAAGGGGGTTAACGAATGTCCGCCGGTGAGTGGAAAAGTCAGCGCAGGAACTGTAAGAAAAGCGGAGGCTGGAGCACCAGGAGAGGCTCAAAGCAGAAGAAATGACCAAGGTGATGGCTGTGGAACTTGAAAAACAGTTCACAAAGCACATGGAAGCGATGAAGAAGGAGATGGGGGTGGTATTGAAAGTGCTGGTGGAGGAGGCGATTGCCCCGGTGAGGGCGGCGGTATCAAGCGCAGTGGCGGAGGTGCGGGAGAGAGGGGTGGCGCTGAAGGACGTGGAAGAGACATTGTTACAGCACAGTGATCAACCCACCTCGACGGGGAAGGAGCTGCAGAGGGTGATAGAGACCAACAAGGGTCTGCAAGCCAAAATGGAAGACCTGGAAGACAGATCCAGGCGACGGAATCTAAGGATCGTGGGTCTGCCCGAAGGAGTGGAAGGCCCGAGGCTGACGGAGTATTTTGCCACGATGTTGGCGGAGCTATTGGGGGAAGGGGACGATCCCTCTCGATAAGAACTGGATCGGGTTCATCGGTCGTGGAGCCTTTACCAAAGGCGAGTGAGCCGCCAAGAGTAGTAACTTTGTTTTTGTAGGTACAACGTGAAGGAGAAGGTGCTGTGCTCGGCAAAGCAGAAGCAAGAGGTGCAGTGGGCTGGAGCTGGTATACGTATATGCCAGGACTTTACGGTGGAGCCGGCGAGGAGGCGGGCGGCCTTCAGCCGGGTGAAGAAGGCACAGTACAACAGCAAGGTGTAGTGCGGCATAATGTATCCAGCTAAGTTGACGGTGACCTACAAATCCAAAGGACTTTTATTTTGGGATGGTGGAAGCGGAAGAGGGGTTTGCAAAGGCAGAAGACTGTGGCAGAATTGAGAAATGGGACTGAGAGCGGGTCGTGTACCGATGTAGCCTCATGTAACTTTATTTTTTCACTGCGTGTTGGTGTATGTACTAAATGAGTCGACGGCTGTATATTTGGACAAGGGAAGAGTTGTGACTTTCATTTGCAATGATGGTTCTTTGGGGCTTGGGTGTGTATGCGGGGGTTGTGTGCTAAAGGGGATTTCTTGGTTTTCCTGGGACCGGGCAAGGGAGAAAGAGACCTGGGCGGGGGCCTCCGCGCTGGCTGGTTTATGCCGGCCAGTGAATGAGAGCGAGGTGGGGGGGAGGGGCTGCGGCCATCGAAGCCTGGCAGAACAGGTTTTGGTGAGTCTAGCCGGGGTGAAAAGCTGGGGGAAGGAAATGAGGCTGGGGGAGGAGTTTACAAGAGGCAGTGGAGGAGAGGAATCTGTGTGGTGCGGGGTGGGGCGGGTCTACAATCATGTACAGTACTCTTCAGGGATTGGATAGCTTTGAGTATTGGGAGGGCGAGTTTGGGGGGGACTATATATGTCAATGGTGACCATAGGCGATTCCTGATTCCTTTTTCTTTTTTTTCCACCTTGGGAGGGTTTGTTTTATTCAATACTTATATTGTCAGGTGAGTTGTTGTTTGGGGGATGGTGGGAGGATGGGATCGTTGTTGTTGGTAGGGGGTTGACATTGTATTTGTTAGCGTTTACTGTTTGTTGGTGGGGTGTAAATTTTTAAAAAAAATTTAGATTACCCAATTATATTTTCCAATTAAGGGGCAATTTAGCGTGGCCAATCCACCTACTCTGCACATTTTTGGGTTGTGGGGGCGAAACCCACGCAGACACGGGGAGAATGTGCAAACTCCACACGGACAGTGACCCAGAGCCGGGATCGAACCTGGGACCTCAGCGCCGTGAGGCGGTTGTGCTAACCACTAGGCCACCGTGCTGCCCTCTGGGGTGTAAAGTTTGAAGAAAATGTGAAAATGGAGAATAAAAATATATTTTAAGGAAGATCCTGGACCTGGGCACATATCGGCTGATGATAGAGGGCGGTTTTACATGGTTCTGGATCCAAGCTTTTACCGGTTGCGTCCAAGGTCGTTAAAGATGTCGATGGTGGCGAGGGGGTTCATGGACCATTTGGGGGGGGGGGGGTGGCGGGCGGCCCGTGGAAGTTTGGCTTGTTGAGGGCGGTTGAGTTCTCGTACTTCTCGCATGTGAATCGGTTGTACTCCCAGATCAACTTTTTGGTGCTGGCGGGTGAGGCCGATTCAGAGTATTCGCTGATTGTGGTCTCTGATCACGCTCCGCACTGGGTGGATTTGTGGGTGGTTCAGGCGGAGGCCCAGCGGCCGCAGTGGAGGTTGGATATGGGGCTGTTGCTGGATGAGTGACAATCCTGATTCTTTTGCTGCCAGTCTGGGCTCAATAAAATTTGAGACGGATTTGCAGGTATCAATTATTGTTTATTTTAACCAGCTAGCTGGGTGACTCACTCTATTGGGAGAGCAGAACACCACCAGTCTCCTGCCTCTTCAACAGCCAGAGTGCAGACAAAGGAACAAAACATCTAATTTCATATACATTCAAGTTGCATCAAGTTTCACATACATACGACCAAATAAGGCAACGGTGCAAATGCAAAGCTCCCATAGACTTTCCCCACATTCCTTAACCTGGCCTGAGGCCCCTTTTCCCAGTATCCCTGGCAACAAAGAAATGGTCTTAGTGGCTGCCCATCCCCCTCTCCTGCCTTGAATCCCAGTTGATGTTTAAAAGTCCACTAACCGACTTCCAGTGGCGGCAATGCGGAGCTAAGCCGCACGTTCGGCAGCTCCCGCTAAAAACGGACTTTGGGGCTCTTCAGGGCCCCCAACGGAACTTCGTCGACGAATCCCGACGTGGGAAGGGGTCTGGAGTAGATCCCTATGGTCCTATGGTCCGGACCAGGAGTGGGGTAAGCAGTAAAGCAGTGGAAGCGCCCCTGGAAAAGCGGGGGAAGAGAAACAAAATGGCGGCCGGCGGAGCCCTCGAGGAGCTGAGGCAGGGGGCGCAGGAGCAGCAGGCGACTCTGCTGCGCTGCTTCCAGGAGCTTAAGGTGGAGCTGCTGGAGTCGCTGAAGGCTACCACCAGAGAGCTGAGACAGCCCAGGGCCCGCGATCCGGGAGCTGCAACAGCAGGCCTCCGAAAGGGAGGATGAGGCCGTGGCCGTCGCGGGGAAGGTGGAGATGCACGAGGCGCTCCATTAAAAAGTGGCAGGAGCGGTTCGAGGAACTGGACAACCGGTCGAGGCGGAAGAATTTGCGGATCCTGGGCCTCACGGAGGGGCTGGAGGGGTCGGACCTGGCGGCCTATGTGGTTATGCTGAACTCGTTGATGGGAGCTGGGTCCTTCCAGGGGCCCCTGGAGTTGGAGGGGGCCCACAGAATTCTGGCTAGGAGGCCCAAGCCGAATGAGACACCGCGGGCGGTGTTGGTGCGGTTTCACCGGTTCGTTGATCGAGAGTGCGTGCTCCGGTGGGCCAAGAAGGAGCGGAGCAGCAAGTGGGAGAACACAGAGGTGCAGATCTTCCAGGACTGGAGTGCGGGGGTGGCTAAGCGGAGGGCCGGGTTCAACCGGACGAAGGCGGCCTAAGGTGTTGAGGGGATTTATGGATCTGATTGGAGGGGTGGATCCCTGGAGGTTTGTGAGGCCAAGGGCCAGGGAGTACTCGTTTTTCTCCCACGTGCATAAGGCCTATTCGATGATTGATTTTTTTGTCCTGAGCAGGGGGCTGATTTCGAGGGTGGAGGATGTTGAATACTCTGCCATTGCCATTTCGGATCATGCCCCGCACTGGGTGGACCTCGGGCTGGGGGAGGAGAGGGACCAGCGTCCGCTCTGGCGCTTGGAGGTGGGGCTGCTGGCAGACGAGGAGGTGGCCAGGAGGATTCGGGGGTGTATTGAGAGGTACCTTGAGGCCAACGATAACGGGGAGGTCTGAGTGGGGACGGTCTGGGAGGCATTGAAGGCGGTGATTAGAGGGGAGTTGATTTCCATCCGAACCCATAGGGAGAGGGGGGAGCAGAGGGAGAGATTGATAGGGGAGATGGTGAGGGTGGATAGGAGATATGCGGAGGCTCCAGAGGAGGGATTGCTCGGGTAGAGGCGTAGCCTTCAGGCCAAGTTCGACCTATTGACTACCAGAAAGGCGGAAGCTCAGTGGAGGAAAGCACAGGGGGCGGTGTATGAATATGGGGAGAAGGCGAGCAGGATGCTGGCACACCAGCTCCGAAAGCGGGACGCGGCCAGGGAGATTGGGGGAGTGACGGATAGAGTTGGGAAGGTGGTGCGGAGGGGGTTAGACGTTAATGGGGTCTTTAGGGACTTTTATGGGGAACTGTACCGGTCCGAACCCCTGGGGGAGGGGGGGGGGGGGGGGGGGGGGAAATGGGGCGCTTCTTGGACAAGCTGCGATTTCCAAGGGTGGAGGAGGGGCAGGTGGAGGGACTGGGGGCGGCCATTGAGCTGGAGGAGCTGGTTAAAGGGATAGGGAGCATGCAGTCGGGGAAGGCGCCGGGGCCGGATGGGTTTCCGCCCGAATTTTATAAAAGGTATGTGGACCTGTTGGGCCCCCTGTTGGTCCGGTCCTTTAACGAGGCAAGGGAGGGGGGGGGCTTTGCCCCCAACTATGTCACAGGCGCTGATTTCCTTGATCCTGAAGCGGGGCAAGGACCCTCTGCAGTATGGGTCATATAGGCCGAGTTCGCTGCTAAATGTAGACGCCAAGCTGCTGGCAAAGATCTTAGCCACAAGAATAGAGGATTGTGTGCCGGGGGTCATTCACGAGGACCAGACGGGGTTTGTGAAGGGAAGGCAGTTGAATACTAACGTACGAAGGCTCCTCAACGTTATTATGATACCGGCTGTGGAAGGGGAGGCGGAGATAGTGGTGGCATTAGATGCGGAGAAGGCCTTTGATAGGGTTGAGTGGGGGTACCTGTGGGAGGTGTTGGAAAGTTTTGGGTTTGGGGAGGGGTTTGTCCGTTGGGTGAGGTTGCTCTATGCGGCCCCGATGGCGAGTGTAGCCACGAATAGGAGGAGGTCGGAGTACTTTCGGCTGTACCGGGGGACGAGACAGGGGTGTCCCCTGTCCCCCTTGCTCTTTGCGTTGGCAATTGAACCCCTGGCCATGGCGTTGAGGGAGTCAGGGAACTGGAGGGGCCTGGTGCGGGGCGGGGAGGAGCATCGAGTGTCGCTTTATGCGGACGACCTGTTGCTGTATGTGGCGGACCCGGGGGGGAGGGGGGGGGGGGGGGATGCCGGAGGTGATGAGGATTCTCAGCGAATTTGGGGGCTTCTCTGGGTATAAGCTGAACCTGGGCAAGAGCAAGTTGTTCGTGGTGCACCCGGGGGATCAGGAGGAGGGGATTGGTAGGCTCCCACTGAAGCAGGCAGGGAAGAGCTTCAGGTACCTAGGAGTCCTGGGAGCTGGGGGGCCCTGCACAAGCTCAATCTCACAAGGTTGGTGGAGCAGATGGAGGAGGAGTTCAAAAGGTGGGATATGTTACCGTTGTCACTGGCGGGGAGGGTGCAGTCCGTCAAGATGACGGTGCTCCCGAGGTTTTTGTTCCTGTTCCAGTGCCTTCCAATCCTTATCCAGGAGAGTTAGATACATAGAATTTGCAGTGCAGAAGGAGGCCATTCGGCCCATCGAGTCTGCACTGGCTCTTGGAAAGAGCACCCTACCCCCTACCCAAGGTCAACACCTCCACCCTATCCCCATAACTCAGTAACCCCACCCAACACTAAGGGCAATTTTGGACACTAAGGGCAATTTATCATGGCCAATCCACCTAACCCGCACATCTTTGGGCTGTGGGAGGAAACCGGAGCACCCGGAGGAAACCCACGCACACACGGGGAGGATGTGCAGACTCCGCACAGACAGTGACCCAAGCCGGAATTGAACCTGGGATCCTGGAGCTGTGAAGCGATTGTGCTATCTACAATGCACAATTGCTTCAATGGAAGGATGCGAGGCCCTCAAGCGTGGAGGCCTGGATTAATGATATGGCGGGGTTCATCAAATTGGAGAAGGTGAAATTTGCCCTGAGGAGATCAGTACAGGGGTTCTTTAGGCGGTGGCAGCCTTTTCTGGACTTCCTGGCGGAACGGTAGGGAAATAGGCCGGCAGCAGCAGCAACCCGGGGGGGGGGGGGAGGTGGGGAGGGGGCGTGGTTTGGTTCGGTGGGAGGGAGAATTGGGTACATGGGTTTGTTGGATGTGGCGGGTGTTATCTCTTTCCTTTTTGTTGTTTGCTTTTTTTTTGTAGTTGGGTGGTTGTTGCTCTTGGGTTTTTACCATGGTTGTTTTGTTAATATTGTTTTGTTTATATTTTGTGAAAATCTTAATAAAAATTATTTTTAAAAAAGTCCACTAACCTAACTCCTTATTCAACTGCAGTAAAATTTTACTCCTAACTTGGCTTAACTACCCATTATGCCTTTCTGTTCAATTCCTCATTCCCTCCTTTTATCATTTCATGATAACCTATTGGTCCAATCCCTTGCTGTGCTCAGGATTCCCCTCTCGCAGGATTCTGCTGAGACTGCCCGCATGCAGAGGGACAGGGGACTGTGGTAGGGACTAGAGTCCCGATAGCGATTTGGCGGCGAAATGGAGGTGACAAAACATTGGTCGCTGTGCCATTAAAGAAGTAGTATCCTTGATCCGTATACAGGCCAGCATCACAATCAGTATATCGGTTGAGCAGGAATCCCCCAGTAGCCCCGTTTATCCAGCTTTGGAATGCCCATTCGGCCTTCCTAGCAATGCGGAATGCCCTAGTTCCCACAGTGATATGAGAGACATTCGCCCAGCCACAAAGCTGAAGGCCTGCCTTCAGCGGGACACAAGTGGCGTTGTAACAGACGCATTGACCTGATGTCAGGGTTATGCGACACTTCCGAGAATGAAGGAGTTTTCGTTTTTTTTCTCACGTCCATAAAGTTAACTCTCGCATTGATTTTTTTTTTGTCCTAAGCAGGGCGCTATTTCCAAAGGTGGGGACGGAATATTTGGCAATTGCCGTCTCTGGTCATGCCCCGTATTGGGTGGATTTACAGTTGAGTAAGGAGAGAGGGCAGCGCCCGCTGTGGAGACTGGATGTGGGGTTGTTAGCGGACAAAGCGGTTTGCGGGCGGGTGAATAAGTCCATCCAGAATTACCTGGAAACAAACGATATGGGTCAGGTGTCAGCAGCGATGGTTTGGGAGGCTCTGAAAGCAGTTGTAAGAGGAGAACTAATTTCGATTCGGTCCCCTAGAGAAAAGGTGGAACAAGCAGAGAGGGAGAGATTAGTGGAGGAGATACTTCGAGTGGATAGCAGATATGCGGAGGCCCCGGACATGGGGCTCTTGAGGGAGCGTTGGAAACTACACGCAGAGTTTTGAGTTGTTGACCACGGGGAGGGTGGTGGAGCAGTTGAGGAGGGCAAGGGGGGCGGTCTACGAATATGGGGAAAAGGCGAGCAGGATGTTGGCGCACCAGCTTAGGAAGAGAGAAGCGGCCAGGGAGATTGGGGGAGTAAGGAATAGGGAGGGCAACATGGTCTTGGGCCCAGGGCGGGTTAACAACGTTTTTAATGAATTTTATAGCAAACTATATGAGTTTGAACCCCTGCCTGGTGTAGAGGGGATGAGGCAGTTCCTGGATCAATTGAGGTTTCCGAGGGTGGAGGAGGACCTGGTCGAGGGGCTGGGGGCCCCGATTGAAGCAGAGGAAAGGACTGGAGGGCATGCAGTCGGGCAAGGCTCTGGGGCCGGACGTTTATCCGGTAGAATTCTATAAGAAGTTCTCAGAGGTATTGTGCCTGCTGCTAATGAGGACCTTTAATGAGGCTGAAGAGAGGGGGATCCTTCCCCCCAACGATGTCGCAGGCCTCGATTTCGCTCATCCTTAAACGAGAAAAAGACCTGGAGCAATGTGGGTCATATAGGCCAATCTCTCTTTTGAATGTTGATGCTAAGGTGCTGGATAAGATTTTGGCCACTAGGATAGAAGACTGCGTCCCCGGGGTGATAGGGGAGGACCAAACCAGATTTGTTAAGGGTAGACAGCTCAATGCTAATGTTCGGAGGCTTTTGAATGTAATTATGATGCCCTCAGAAGTGAGGAGGCGGAGGTGGTGGTAGCGATGGATGCGGAGAACGCTTTTGATCGGATGGAGTGGGAGTATTTATGGGAGATGCTGGGAAGGTTTGGGTTTGGTGAGGGCTTCATCAACTGGGTGCGATTGCTCTACCAGGCGCCGGTAGCGAGTGTGTGCACGAACCGTCTGAGGTCGAGGTACTTTAAGCTGCACTGAGGGACGAGGCAGGGGTGCCCCCTCTCCCTGTTGCTGTTCGCTCTGGCTATAGAGCTGTTGCCATGGCGCTGAGAGCATCAAGGAAGTGGCAGGGGCTGGTTTGGCGGGGGTGGGGGGGGGGGGGGTTGGAGCATCAGGTTTCGCTGTATGTGGATGATCTATTGTACATCTCGGACCCGGTGGAGGGGATGGGGGAGGTTATGCAGATCCTGGGGGAATTTGGCAGGTTCTCGGGTTACAAATTGAACATGGGGAAAAAGTGAATTGTTCGTGATCCAGGCAAGGGGGCAGGAGAGGAGACTGAAGGAGTTGCCACTCAGGATGGTCAAGAGGAGCTTTTGCTACCTGGGAATACAGGTTGGCTCGGAAATGGGAGGCACTACACAAGCTCAACCTAACCCGGCTGGTGGAGCAAATGAAGGGGGACTTTAAAAGATGGGATTTGCTCCCGCTATCGCTGGCGGGGAGGGTGCAGACCGTGAAAATGACGGTGCTCTCCAGACTTTTGTTTGTCTTCCAGTGCCTCCCCATCTTCATCCCTAAGGCCTTTTTCAAGCGGGTAAACAAGATTATTTTGGGCTTTGTTTAGGCGAATAAAACCCCGCGTGTGAAGAAAATGTTGGAGCGCAGTCGGCTGGAGGGTGGGCTGGCGCTGCCGAACTTCTGCAACTACTACTGGGCGACGAATATAGCGATGATTAGGAAGTGGGTAGTGGGGAGGGGTCGGCATGGGAGCAGATGGAGGCAGCGTCATGTAAAGGCACCAGTTTGGGAGCACTGGTAACGCCGCCTCTGCCGTTCTCGCTGGCCCGTTACTCCACTAGCCCGGTGGTGGTGGCGGCAATGAGGATCTGGGGCAATGGAGGAGGTATAAGAAAGTGGAGGGTGCATCAGTCTGGATCCCGATTTGCGCCGGGCAGGATAGATGGCGGGTTCCAAAGTTGGCAGAAAGCAGGAATTAGACGGATCGGAGATCTATTCATAGACGGGAGTTTTCCCAGTCTGAAGTCTTTGGAGGACAAGTTCAAGCCGCCGCCGGGGAATGGTTTCATATATTTACAAGTCCGCGACTTTCTGAGGAAACAGGTGTTGGCTTTCCCGCTGATCCCGCCATGGGGGATACAGGACAAAGTAGTGTCCAGTACCTGGGTGGGGAAGGGGAAAGTGTCAGATATCTATCAGGAGTTGTTGGAGGCGGAGGAGACCCCGGTGGAGGGACTGAAGGGCAAGTGGGAGGAGGGGCTAGGTGGGGAGTTAGAGGCGGGTCTGTGGGCGGACGCCCTAAGCAGGGTTAATTCCTCCTCATCATGTGCCAGGCTCAGTCTGATACAGTTTAAAGTGGCCCACTGGGCAAACATGACGGTGGCGAGGGTGAGCAAGTTTTTTGGGGTAGAGGATAGATGTGCGAGGTGTGCGGGAAGCCCAGCAAACCATGTCCATATGTTTTGGGCATGCCCAAAGCTTGGAGGATTCTGACAGGGGTTTGCCAAGGCAATGTCCAAGGTGCTAGGTACGCGGGTGGTGCTGAGGCCAGAGATAGCGATCTTTGGAGTGTCAGAAGACCCGGGAGTTGAGGGAGTGAAAGAGGCCGATGTTCTGGCCTTTACCTCCCTGGTAGCCCGGAGACGGATCCTTTTAATGTGGAGGGACTCAAAGCCCCGGAGTGTAGAGACCTGGGTCAATGACATGGCTGGGTTTCTCAGGCTGGAGAAAATAAAGTTTGCCTTGAGGGGGGTCAATGCTGGGGTTCTCTCGGAGGTGGCAGCCGTTCGTCGACTTTCTCGGGGAAAATTAAAATGTCAGCAGAAGCAGCATTCTGGAGGGGGCGGGGGGAGGGGGGGGGGGCAGGTTGGTGCAATATGGTTAAGGGGTGTACAGAAGGGGTTGGGTGGGAAATGTCTAGTTTACCATGTTGATGTTTATGTTATCGTTTTGTTTGTTATTATTATAAAATTTTTTGCCAATGCTTCAATAAAAATATTTTAAAAAGAAAGAAGCAAAGGCTGGCGGCCTCAGAAGACTTGGAGAGAGTGGCAGAGCCAATTTAGGCTGCAATGGAGAGGGTGGAACAAGGAGCGGTAGGAGTTGTGGATTGCGGCATTCCAGAAGGCGGAGGAGATGATGGTCTCCAGGTCAAGGTGATGTCAACAACAGGGGTTGGGGAGGGGAGGGTCTCGGAAATATATAAGGAACTGGTGGAGTGCGAAGGAGTTCCAATAGGGGAGGTGAAGAGGAAGAGTTGGGAGAGAAGATGGAACTCGGGATATGGGAGGAGGCCCTGAGGAGTCGATGCATCCTCGTCGTGTGCCAGGCTCAGCCTGATCCAGTTCAAAGTGGTCCACGGGGCTCGTGACTATGGCCCGGATGAGCAGGTTTTTGTGGAGGTGGTGGATCGGTGTGGGAGACGTCCAGTGAATCATGTGCACATGTTTTGGGCGTGTCCAAAGCTGAAGGGATTTTGGCAGGGATTTGCGGATGTCATGTCAGAAGTCCTGGAAGGGAGGGCGACTCCGAGTCCAGAGGTGGCAATATTTGGAGTGTTGGAAGATCCGGGAGCACAGGGTGGGGTGAAAGGGGCCAACGTTTTGGCCTTCTTCTCCCTGGTGGCCCGGAGTTGGATTTTGCTGGGATGGAGGAACTCGGAGCCTCCAAAGTCGGGGGTGTGGGTCAGTGACATGGCAGGGTTTCTCAGGCTGGAGAAGATTAAGTTCGCCTTAAGGGGTTCATTACAGGGGTTCTCTCGGAGATGGCAGCCGTTCATCGACTTCTTCAAGGAAAATTGACTATCGGGGGGGGAGGGGGGCATGGAAGTGACGAATGAGGGTAGGGAAACTAATGAAGGCAGAACCGTGAGATGAAGTAGCTACATGGACCATGATCGTTATGGTTTATGCTTGGGGGTTTTGTGTTTGTTGGATCTCTTTGTTTAAAATGTTAAAATTATAAATGCCTTACTAAAATATTTGCTGAATAAAAATGTTTTAAGACAGTGCAGAAAGATCGATTAATTGTGATAATATGAGACGGGCTTGGTTATTTTATAAACAAACTTTATTAAAACACAAGAAAAGAGAAGAATATTTAAACATTTAAATTTCAACTCGAGCAACAGGTAGCTTCCTTTTTAAAAAGTATATTTAGTAAGGTTTTACATTATTACACTGTACATACAGATAGATGAGACGGTTACTGTTCACATGTTGTTACTTTTTGGCGCACCCCCCACCCCACCCCAACCCATCCTTCCCCCCCACCCCCTTACTTCCCTTCTTCAGCTGTTTCCAGGTCTTAGCCTACACCCTTTATTTTGCCCTGGGTAGTTGTTCAGTGTTTGCTGTGGGCGCTACCCTCCTTCTCCCCTCCTTCTCCCCTCACTCTCCCTGTCGCTTGGCCTCCTTTCCCTTCTTTTCCGCTCTTCCCCTCCCGCTGTCTGCTTCTTTTATGGGGGGGGTTCTTTTCTGTATGGCCTTGTGTTGGGCCCTCTGGCCGCCATTCGGACTCAGACTGGCTTCCCCCTTGGTGTTTCTCTCCCCCCGCCCCATTCCTGTCTGCTCTCTGTGGTCCTGGTCCCTTGGCACCCCACCTTCCAACCCCACTCTGTCAATTGTTGCCTTCGAACAGGACTTCAAACAGGTTGGTGAATGGCCCCCATGCTTTATGGAAGCGAGAGCTGGAGGGGCATCTGAAGAGGAGGCAGGGAGCATAGAATCTCACTCCTCTATATCTCGGACCCGCAGAACGGGCTGAAAGTAATCTTGAAGCTCCTGGAAGAATTTGGGACCTTCTTGGGCTACAAACTCAATATGGACAAGATCGAGGCATTCCCGGTTAACACAAATGGGGGTGGGACAGAGCTGGGGGGGGGGGGGGGGGGGGGTCTATCTTTCAAACTAGCCCAAAACAAATTCTGCTACCTGGGGATCCAGATAACCCATGAATCAAGAAGGATTCACAAGTGGAATCATTTTTTAAAATAATAATCTTTATTGTCACAAGTAACACTGCAATGCAGTTACTGTGAAAATGGCTAGTTGCCACATTCTTGCGCCTGTTCGGTTACACTGAGGGAGAATTCAGAATGTCCAATTCACCTCACAGCATGTCTTTTGGGACTTGTGGAAGGAAACCCGGAGAAAATCCACGCAGGCACGGAGAACGTGCAGACTCAGCACAGACAGTGAGCCAAGACGGGAATCAAACCTGGGACCCGGGCGCTGTGAAGCAACAGTGATAACCACTGTGCTACCGTGCTGCCCATCTGACCAGTCTGCCGGAGGAAGTCAAAAAGGACCTACAGGGATGGGATATACTCTTGCTCTTCCTCCCGGGGAGGGTGCAGCCAATCAAGATGAACGTACTGCCAAGGTTCTTCTTCCTGTTCAGATCCATACCGATCTTCATCCCCAAGGCCTTTTTCCAAGGAATAGACAAAATGATCATGGCATTGTGGTAGTCACCACTGTTGTATGTAAATCGCATACGAGGGTATTACGGTAAGGCTCCTGTACTACAGGTACGGGGGTAGATCCCTGCCTGCTGGCTCCGCCCAGTAGGCGGAGTATAAATGTGTGGGCTCACCGAGCTGCAGCCATTTCGGCAGCAGCTGCGGGCGGCTACACATCTCTACGCCAGACATTTGTCCACGCAGCATCAACTCCCCGGTGAGTCTGGAAGATTTCTGGCGTGCCCTGCACGCCCTGGCGAGGGACTGCGATTGCCAGGCCATTTCGGCCATTGAACATTCCGAACTCCTAATCAGGGACGCTTTCGTTACGGGCATAGGGTCGGTGTACATCCGGCAGCGCCTCTTAGAATGGGCTACCCTCGACCTCACGGCGACCAAGAAACTCGCGATCTCACTCACAGTTGCCTCCCACAATGTACAGGCATGTGCCCCCGACCGCACGGCCCCCCCTCCTGGTCATCATGAACCCCGCCAGCGAACACCCCACCGTGGACCCCATCAACGACCTCCCCCAGCCAACCCCTGGCCTGCGCCACGCAGCAGCCAACCAACCCAGGGGGACCCAAGTGCTACTTCTGCGGACAGACAAAACACCCCCAGTAGGGCTGCTCGGCGCAGAGCGCGCTCTACAAGGCCTGTGGGAAGAAAGGACATTTCGCTGCTGTGTGCCAGGCCCGCTCGATCGCCACTGTAACCAGACCCATTGTCCCTGCACCCCTACGTGTGACCCATGGGCGCCGCCATCTTCCTCGCCTCAGACCACGGGCGGCCCATGGGCGCCGCCAACTTCCTCACCTCAAAACACCGCCGTGTCTCGCCTCCCTCACGATCGACCAGTCCCGACCGCACAACCTCGCGACCGCGTTGGCGACAGTGAAGGGCGATGGGCACAAGACATCATGCCTTCTGGACTCCGGGAGCACTGAGAGCTTCATCCACCCGAATACGGTAAGGTGCTGCTCCCTCACGGTACACCCCATTAACCAGAAAGTCTCCCTGGCCTCCGGATCCCACTCCATGGCGATCCGGGGGTACTGCACTGCCACCCTTACCCTCACCATCCAGGGCGTAGAGTTCAGCGGCTTCCGGCTCTACGTCCTCCCCAATCTTATCGAGGCCAGCAATAACCCCTGGAGAGCCTAGGTGGTAGTTGTAAAAACTGGGGAGAAAAACAAGATGGTCGTTGACTACAATCAGACCATCAATTGGTACACGCAGCTCGACGCGTACCCCCTCTCATGCATATCTGATATGGTCAATCAGATTGCACAGAGCCGGGTCTTCTCAACAGTGGACATGAAATCTGCCTACCACCAGCTCCCCATTCGCAAGGCGGACCACCCGTACACCGCGTTTGAAGTGGACGGCCACCTTTACCACTGCCTTAGGGTTACCTTCGGCGTCACTAATGGGGTCTCAGTCATCCAACGGGAGATGGACTGAATGGTTGACCTGTACGGACTGTGGGCCACCTTCCCATACCTGGATAACGTCACCATCTGCGGCCACGACCAGCAGGTCCACGACGCTAACCTTTGCAAATTCCTCCACACTTCTACAGGACATGTGGGTATTACTGATTCAAACAAAGTTTGTAGGTAGAGCTAGTGAAGTGTTTGCATCACTATCAGAGAGGGATCTGGGATGTATGAGGAGGTGAAAAATCCATCTCGGGTGTATACAGACAAAGGTTCAGGAATTTAAGGAAAGAACCTGGTCAAACATACATGGAGTTTGAAAGGGTCAAACGGAGTAATTTTGATAGGTGGATAAGGATTTTCAAAATAGACCAAACGTATGAAGCTCTCGGAGAGATTATACTTCTGGAGGAGTTTGAAAATTCAATTCCTGATGTTGTGAGAACTCATGTGGAAGAGCAGAGGGTTAAAACTGCAAGATTAGCAGCAGAAATGGCAGATGATTATGAATTAGTTCATGAATCAAAGTTTGGTTTCCGACATCAGTTTCAGACTGTGAGGGACATAAACTGGGGAACAGAGAAATACTCAAGTGGTAAAGGTGAAGGTGATCTGATGGGAGATAATAAAGAGAGTGTACCTCAGATTAAAAAAGAAATCCAGGAGGGGGGAAGAGAAATGAAAAGTTTAAAATGTTTTCACTGTAATAAACTAGGCCATGTAAGTCAGAGTGTTGGTGGTTGAAGTAAAGCATTGGGAAGGGTGATGTGGTAAAACAGGATAAGCCAATGGGATTTGTTAAAGTGGTAAAGGAAAGCACAAGTGAAGCGAAGGAGGTGCAAAAGATTGTACAGCCTGATCAAGAGGTGATTGATAAGAAGGTGCCAGATCTTTTTCAAGAATTTACTTGTGTGGGTAAAGTTCCCTCATGTGTACCAGGAGGAGTAGGTAAAGAAGTCACAATTTTAAGAGATCTGGGAGCTAGTCAATCTTTGATGGTAAGAGATGAGGAGTTATGTAGTTTGGTAGAAATATTGCCAGAAAAGGTAGTAATATGTGGAATTCAGGGTGAGAAAAATAGTGTTCCATTATATGAGGTAAGGTTGGAAAGTCCAGTGAAGAGTAGTGAAGTGGTAGTAGGAATAATAGAGAAACTATCTTGTCCAGGAATACAGTTTGTCTGGGGTAATGATATAGCTGGATTGCAGGTGGGAGTGATGCCGACTGTGCTTGATACCAGTGGAAAATCAGACAACTGAAGTGTTGAAGGACGAATATCATTGGATTTTTCCTGATTGTGTAGTAACAAGTTTGCAAAGTCACAGGTTTCGATAAGAGTAGAAATCAAAGAGTGAAGATAAAGTTGAAGTTCAATTATCAGAAACAATTTTTGATCAGATGTTTGGAAAAGAACAAGAGCAGGTGGAGGATGAGGCGGATATTTTTAGCTCAGGAAAATTGGCGGAGTTACAACAGAAAGATATAGAAATAACTGATGTATCAGAAAGCATACACGGAAGAGGAATCTGAGTGTATACCAGAATGTTATTACTGTAAAAGCGATGTCTTGATGAGAAAATGAAGACCTTTACATATGTAGATGGATGAAAGGTGGGCAGAAGTTCATCAAGTAGTATTGCCAGTAGAGTATAGAAAGGAGGTGTTGTGAGTTGCACATGAGGTACCAGTGGGAGGTAATTTGGGAGTAAGGAAAACTCAAGCTAAAATCCAGAAACAGTTTTATTGGCCAGGACTACATAAAGATGTAGTTAAATTCTGCCGATCATGTCATACATGTCAAGTGATAGGGAAACCTCAAGCAGTGATAAAACCAGCACACTTAATACCCATTCCAGCATTGGAGGAACCTTTTTCAAGGGTCTTAATTGATTGTATAGCACCGCTTCCTACGCAAATGAAAAGTGGGAATCAATATCTTTTGACTATAATGGATGTGTCCACTAGGTTTCTAGAGGCCATTCCAGTACGCAATATTACAGCTAAAAAGATTGTAGAGGAGTTACTTAATTTTTTTTACTAGATATGGACTACCCACAGAAATACAATCGGATCAAGGATCAAACTTTACCTCGAGGTTATTCAAGGAAGTTATGGATAACTTATGGATAAAACTATTTAAATCAACTGTGTACCATCCAGAACCGCAGGGAGCATTAGAAAGATGGTATCAGACATTAAAGACAATGTTGAGGGCTTATTGTCAATATTACCCAGAGGATTGGGATAAAGGAATTCCATTCGTACTGTTTGCTATTAGGGATGCACATAATGAGTCAACCAAATTCAGTCCTTTTGAACTAATTTTTTGTCATGAGGTAAGAGGACCACTTAAATTGATTAAGGAAAAATTGGTGAGTGAGCAGTCAGAACTTACATTATTGGATTACATGTCAAATTTTAGGGAACGATTAAATAGAGCAGGTGAATTGGCTAGACAACATTTAAAAGTTTCACAACATGTGATGAAACAGGTAGCGGACAAGAAATCCAAAGTTTGTAGTTTTGCTGGTGGAGATAAAGTTTTAATATTGTTACCAGTAATTAAATGAACATCGCTTATTGTCACGAGTAGGCTTCAATGAAGTTACTGTGAAAAGCCCCTAGTCGCCACATTCCGGCGCCTGTCCGGGGAGGCTGGTACGGGAATCGAACCGTGCTGCTGGCCTGTCTTGGTCTGCTTTCAAAGCCAGCGATTTAGCCCAGTATGCTAAACCAGCCCGGTAGGTGAATCAGTAGTAGGTGAACCTTTAAAAGCAAGGTTTGTGGAGCTTATCAGATTGAAAGGACATTAAGTGAGATGAAGTATGTGGTAAGAATGCGGGATAGAAGGAAAACTCACCTAGTGTGCCATCTGAATATGCTGAATCGGTACTCTGAAAGGGAAGGAAAGAAAAAGGAGGACGTTTTAATGATTCTAACTCAAAGTGACGAAACAAATCCAGATGACCCTAAATTTGACAGCTCTCAAATTAAATTGAAAAATGAGGATGTTCTCACAAATTGGGACAAGTTGTTTTTACCTGTCATGTGGGTGTAACTTTAAGAAATGTGTGTTTATCAAATAGCTGCAGTGATGCCAATGTGTGGGTGGAGCTGGGCTGTCTTGCTGTCTTTTACTTTCGTTTTGAGTTGAAAAGCTGCTTTGTGGTTCTGTTTTTGGTTTTGTTTTCAGAGTTGGAGAGCTGCATTCAAAGCAAGAAGATGTTCTGCTCTCTCTCTCTCTCTCTACAAGCTAAAGAATATCTTCAGCTCACTTGATGATTGCAAAGTAATGCCTGATTCTGTAGATAATCAGAGGAAAAGCGAACTGACCAGAAAGAGTTATTGATATCGCATGGGCAGGTTTGTGGAGATAAGTTGGGAAGTGCTAAAATGGCTATACATGATGTGGATGTGGGAAATGCTGTTCCAATTAAACAACAGTCATATCGACTTGACCCTTTAAAATTGGCAGAGGTTAACAAATAAATTTAAAGTATGCTTAAAAATTACATAATTTAAGTGGATTGCAGCCAATGAAGCTAGCCCATAGTGATGGTACCGAAACCGGATGGTACCCAAAGATTGTGTGTGGACTATAGAAAGGTTAATGCAGTTACAAGAACAGACTCTTCTCCTATCCCATGTTTGGAGGATTGCATTGAGAAAGTGGGACAATCAGCATTTATTTCCAAACTGGATTTACTTAAAGGTTACTGGCAGATACCTTTATCCGACAGGGCAAAGGAGATTTCAGCTTTTGTGACTCCAGATGGTATATACCAATTCAAAGTTGTGCCATTTGGCACGGAAAACACCCCAGCCACATTTCAACGGTTAACTAACAAAGTTGTTTCAGGATGACCCAATTCTGCTACATACAGCGATGATCGGGTAATTTTTAGTCAGACATGGGAAGAATATTTGAAGCATCTGATGGAGTTATTCGATCGACTTCAGGAGGTGGATTTGGTGATAAACCTAGCCAAAATTGAATTTGGAAAAGCCCAAGTCACTTTCCTTAGCCATACAATCGGACAGGGTCGAATGGTCCCACGGGATGTGAAAACAACAGTTATTGGGGAGTTTCCAATACCCTTGACACGAAGGGAAATAATACGATTTCTTGGTATGAGTGAATTTTACCAAAAAACTGTGCCAAATCTTTGCAGTGTGATTGCTGCAATGACGGACTTGCCAAAGAAACGTAGTAAATTTCAGTGGACAGCAAAGTGTCAACAGGCATTTGACGGCTTAAAGGCTGTGATAACCAATGCTCCTGTGTCGGAGAATTACAAGGGATTCTGTGATCAGATTGAACTAAAGTACCTGACCTTAAAGAGAAATGCCGAGGCGTAGAGAAATGGATGGATCGTGCAAAGACCTTCTTGTCCAAAGATTGTCTATGTTATTAGTAATGATTGCCTGTTTTGTTTTGTTAAAAAAGTATATTTACTGTCAATATTTCTTAAAGGAAAGTGAAAAGGTGAAAAATGAAACCATCTTGAAGTTGATGTTTTCTTTTTGGGGGGGGGGGGGGACTTGTCATGGGAGTGTACCTTTAAGAAATGGGTGTTTATCAAATAGCTGCAGTGATGTCATTGTGTGGGTGGAGCTGGGTGGTATACTTTGGAGTTTTCTAAACCCTGGCCCATAACAGTGGTCAAAATTAAATATCAAAATTAAACTCTGGATCAATGGTCACCCCTTGGAAATTGAAGTGGACACTTGAACTGCCATCTCCATTATAGGAGAACAGACCTTCAGCCGCCTCCAAATGGCCTTCACGTCCCTGGGCCAGGCTGGCTATATACACAGAGGAGCCTCTTCAAATTCACTCGATTCACTCAACAGACAGTCAGACACCCCCAGCAGCTGTGCAAGGACCAGGACCCAGTCTCCTGGGCAGAAATCTGATTGGACTAGCAGCAAATTTTCAAAATACAAACCGGTGGCCTATACAAAGTTAGCGGGAAACAGGCCTTGTCCTGCCCCCTATGCCTTGCTCACCAACCTGGCAGCAGGAGAGCCTTGGCATCGTATGCCTAGTAGTTTGGGGAATGGGCTGCACCAGTAGCTCTGGTACTAAAGCCCGACAAGTCAGTCCACCTTTGCGGAGACTATAAATTAGCTATTAACAGAGCCCCCCACCTTCACCGGTACCTCATGTCACGTATTGATGATCTCTATGCAGAGCTGGCTTAAGGTCACACATTTACCAAGCTGGACATTAGCCATGCATCCCTCCAGCTAGAGCTCGACATGGCATCCAGGAAGTTTGTCACCATAAAGGATTATACAACTTTACGCATCCGTCTTTAGAGCCTAATTTGTTACGCCACCCTGGGAGAGTGTGCGGTCAATTCCAGCCCCATGTGCCCCAGAATCATGACACAAGTAAATTAAGCAATAATTCTTGTACAAATTCCTGAAGTCTTTGGCCCATGGCTGCCCAATGCTTACAGTCACCAGGTTTTTAAGTTGGGACACTATTACTGTTTATTTATAACAAGGTGATGACGGTCGACACAACTGGATAATGACAAGCTAACCTAATACCCTCTTTAACTGTCCCATCCTGCATCCATACACACAAGACAGACAAACACAGAGGGAGGGAGGGGTAATAATAATAAGGTTGAAGATCAAAAGATAAGAGTCTTAAACTCTGCTTTCAGTTCGTGGTTTATTTCCCAGCCTCTGCCTTTCCTGCAGAGTGAGTTGGTTGGTCCTGGACTCTGCTTGCGCAGTCTGTAATGGTTCTTCTGCACATAGATTCATCCGCACTTCCCTGACATTTCAGAAACATAGCCTTTCTAGAGTGGGTCAGTTGGATCTTTTTTGGGAGAGAGTGAGATGATTTAGCTGCAACTCTCACTTCCCTGCTGCCAAGATGAAACTGAAAGTCCCCAAACCATTTAAGTGGGATAAGATCCAATCACCACCTGGCACCATGTGGATCATAGCCCTTTGAGCCAATCCATCAAGCACCAGTCAAATCAATCAAACTGAGTCATCACTAATGTCAGCCAGTTTGCCGATAACCTGTTACCGTATGTGGCGGACCCGGTGGGAGGGATGCCGGGGGTGATGGAGCTGCTAGCTGAGTTTGGGACCTTTTCAGGTTATAAACTAAATTTAGGCAAGAGTGAGGTGTTTGTGGTGCACCCTGGAGACCAGGAGGAAGGAATTGGTAGGCTCCCGCTTAGGAGGGCAGGGGAGAGCTTTAGGTACCTGGGGGTGCAGGTGGCCAGGGACTGGGCGACTCTTCACAAACATAATTTCACCAGGCTTGTAGATCAGATGGAGGAGGAGTTCAAGAGGTGGGACATGCTGCCATTGTCGTTGGCGGGGAGGGTGCAGTCCATCAAAATGACGGTGCTTCCGAGGTTCTTGTTCCTCTTTCAGTGCCTGCCCATCTTCATCCCCAGGGCCTTCTTTAGGAGAGTGACTAGCAGTATCTTGAGCTTTGTGTGGGCACATGGGATTCCGAGAGTGAAGAGGGTTTTCCTGGAGCGAGGGCGGGTTAGAGGCAGGCTGGCGCTGCCCAACCTTTTGGGGTACTATTGGGCGGCCAACGTGTCAATGGTGCGTAAATGGGTGATGGAGGGGGGAGGGGCTGCGTGGAAAAGAATGGAGATGGCGTCATGTAGAGGTACGAGCCTGGGTGCCATGGTAACGGCGCCGTTGCCACTCTCCCCTAAGAGGTATACCACGTGCCCGGTGGTGGCGGCGACCCTAAGAATCTGGGGACAGTGGAGACGGCATAGGGGGGAAACAGGGGGCTCGATGGAGGCTCCATTGGGTGGCAATCATCGGTTCATCCCGGGGAACAAGGATGGGGGACTTAGGGGGTGGCAAAGGGTGGGCATCAGTAAACTGAGGGACCTGTTTATTGGCGGGAGGTTTGCGGGCCTGGGGGAACTGGAAGATAAATTTGGGCTCCCCCAAGGGAACATGTTCAGATACTTGCAGGTAAAGGCGTTTGCTAGGCGACAGGTAGAGGGATTCCCTTTGCTGCCCTTGCGGGGGACGATGGACAGAGTGCTTTCGGGGGGGTGGGTCGGAGAGGGGAAGGTGTCTGACATCTATAAGGTAATGCAGGAGGTGGAGGAGTCGTCAGTGGAGGAGCTGAAGGCTAAATGGGAGGGGTAACTTGGGGAGCAGATAGAGGACGCGACTTGGGCAGGTGCCTTGGAGAGAGTCAACTCTTCCTCTTCATGTGCGAGGCTTAGTCTCATCCAATTTAAGGTGCTGCACTGGGCCCACATGTCCGGGACTAGGATGAGTAGGTTCTTTGGGGGTGAGGACAGGTGCACCAGGTGTTCGGGGAGTCCAGCGAATCATGGCCATATGTTCTGGGCATGCCCAGCACTGGACGAATTCTGGAAGGGGGTGGTGGGGACGGTGTCGAGGGTGGTTGGATCCAGGGTCAAACCAGGGTGGGGACTCGCGATTTTCGGAGTTGCGGTGGAGCCAGGAAAGCAGGAGGCGAAAGAGGTCGGTGTCCTGGCCTTTGCATCCCTAGTAGCCCGGCGGAGGATCTTGCTGCAGTGGAAGGATGCGAGGCCCCCAAGTGTGGAGACCTGGGTCAATGACATGGCGGGATTTATAAAGTTGGAAAGGGTCAAATTTGCCCTGAGAGGATCAGTACAAGGGTTATATAAACGGTGACAGCCTTTTCTGGACTTCTTGGCTCAAAGATAGGTATCTTGGTCAATAGCAGCAGCAACCCGGGGGGGGGGAGGGAGAGAGAGAGAGAGGGGGGGTGGGCAAGGGGGGGTGTTCCTTATTATAGTTTCTATTTTTTTTCCCGTTACGGTTATGTAACTTAACATTGTGTTAATTTAAATTGTTGTTAATATGTTGGGTTGTTCATTGAGGAGGGGCAAAGGTTCATGATTGTTGTCATTATTGTTATTGTTGGTATTTTAGTATGGTTTGATGTTGTATAAATTCAAAATTCTTCAATAAAAATTATAAAAAAAAAACTAATGTCAGCCAGTTGAAAACAGCAGAGCCTTCTGGATCCTTCCGTTTAAAGGCATAGGTTGTCTTTTAAAGAAATAAGTTTAGAGTAGCCAATTATTTTTTTTCAATTTGGCGGTAATTTAGTGTGGCAATTCCACCTAACCTGCACATCTTTGGGTTGTGGGGGTGAAACCCACGCAGACACGGGGAGAATGTGCAAACTCCACATGGACAGTGACCCAGAGCCGGGATCGCACCCGGGTTCTCGGCTGTAAGCACCAGTGTTGCTCGTTTTGCTAAGTGTGCTTTACACTTAATTGTTCTGTTTTATAACCTTTGCTCTAGAGTCGCCAGGTATCTTTATGATACCACCACGAGGTTCAAGTTCAAGTGCTGATCAATAACTCAATACACCAGTTAGTAAGGTTCATATCAAAACACATTTATTATATACACAGTCAATCGCTACTCATGCATAAAATACTATTCACTAGGCTATTTCTAACACTAACAGGCCAATACTTAGCTTTGGGGGAGTTAAGGACAGGAGGGGGAGTGTGACGTGAAGTGGGCTTGACATCAATGGGGTCTTCAGGGACTTTTATGAGGAACTGTATCGGTCCGAGCCCGAGGAGGGAGGAATAGACCGCTTTCTGGACCAACTGAGGTTCCCGAAGGTGGAGGAGGGACTGGTGGTGGGTTTGGGGGCTCCGATTGGGCTGGAGGAGCTGGCCAAAGGGATAGGGAGCATACAGGGGGACAAGGCACCGGGGCCGGATGGTTTCCCGGCCGAATTTTACAAAAAGTATGTAGATTTGCTGGGCCCGTTGTTGGTTAGGACCTTCAATGAGGCAAGGGAGGGTAAGGTTTTGCCCCCGACGATGTCCAGGGCACTTATTTCCCTGATCCTGAAGCGGGACAAGGACCCCCTGCAGTGTGGGTCTTACAGGCCGATTTCGCTGTTAAATGTGGATGCTAAGGTGCTGGCAAAGGTCTTAGCTTCGAGAATTGAGGATTGTGTACCGCAGGTCATTCACGAAGACCAGACGGGGTTCGTGAAGGGGAGGCAATTGAATGCGAATGTGCAGAGGCTCCTGAACGTTATTATGATGCCGGCAAGTGAGGGGGAGGTGGGGATAGTGGCGGCGATGGACGCTGAGAAGGCCTTTGATCGGGCAGAGTAAGGGTACTTGTGGGAGGTGCTGAAGAGGTTCGGGTTTGGGGAGGGGTTCATCAGGTGGGTCAGGTTGTTGTATGAGGCCCCGGTGGTGAGTGTGGCCACGAACAAGAGGAGGTGTGAGTACTTTTGGCTGTATCGAGGGATGAGGCAGGGGTGTCCCCTGTCCCCCCTGCTCTTCACACTGGCGATTGAACCCCTGTCTATGGCACTGAGGGAGTCGAGGAACTGGAGGGAGCTGGTGCCGGCCGGGAGGAGCATAGGATATCGCTCTATGCGGATGACCTGCTACTTTATGTTGCGGACCCAGTGGGCGGGATGCCGGAGGTAATGAGGATCCGCAGGAAGTTCGGGGAATTTTCAGGGTATAAGCTGAACATGGGGAAGAGCGAGCTGTTCGTGGTTCACCCAGGAGACCAGGAGAGGGGGATTGGTGAGCTCCCACTAAAAAGGGCGGAGAGGAGCTTTAGATATTTGGGGGTCGAGGTGGCCAGGAGCTGGGGGGCCCTGCATAGGCTTAAATCACGAGGCTGGTGGAGCAGATGGAGGAGGAGTTCAAGAGGTGGGATGCGCTACCGCTGTCTTTGGCGGGTAGGGTGCAGTCAGTGAAGATGACGGTGCTTCCGAGGTTTTTCTTTCTGTTCCAGTGCCTCCCCATTTTTATCCCGAAGGCCTTTTTTAGACGGGTCAATAGGAGCATAACGGGGTTTGTATGGGCACGTGGGACTCCGAGGGTGAGAAGGGTATTCCTGGAGTGGAGCAGGGATGGGGGGGGGGGGGGGGGGGGGGGGCTGGCGCTGCCCAATCTCTGTGTATTCTACTGGGCCATTAATGTGGCGATGGTGTGCAAGTGGGTGCTGGAGGGGGAGGTGGCACCATGGAAGAGGCTGGAAACGGCGTCTTGTGAGGGTACGAGTCTGGAGGCGCTGGTAAAGGTGCCGCTGCCACTCCCTCCAATGACGTATACCACGAGCCTGGTGGTGGCAGCTACCCTCAAAATCTGGGGGCAGCGGAGGCGGCACAGGGGGGCATGGGGGCCTCGGTGTGGACCCCGATACGGGGAAACCATCGGTTTGTCCCGGGGAGGATAGATGGAGAGTTTGCGGGGTGGCACAGGGCAGGGATAAGGAGGTTGGGGGACCTATTCGTGGATGGGATGTTCGCGAACCTGGGTGAGCTGGAGGAGAGGTCCAGGCTGACCCCGGGAAACGCCTTTAGGTACCTACAGGTAAGGGCGTTTGTTAGGCGGCAAGTGGTGGGATTTCCGCTGCTGCCGCCACGCATGGTACAGGATAGGGTGCTCTTGGGGGTGTGGGTTGGACAGGGGAAGATCTCGGCAACATACCAGGTGATGCAGGAGGAGGAGGAGGCCTCGGTGGAGGAGCTGAAAGGTAAGTGGGAGGAGGAGCTAGGGGAGGTGATCGAGCAGGGGACTTGGGCAGAAGCCCTAGGGAGAGTCAACTCTTCCTCTTCATGTGCGAGGCTCAGCCCCATACAATTCAAGGTGTTGCATAGGGCACACATGACCGGGACAAGGATGAGCCGGTTTTTTGGGGGTGAGGACAGGTGTGTTAGGTGCTCAGGGAGCAAACCACACCCATATGTTCTGGGCATGCCCAGCACTGGAGGAATTTTGGAAGGGCGTAGCGAGGATGGTGTCGAGGGTGGTAGGATCCAGGGTCAAACCGGGCTGGGGGTTCGCAATATTTGGGGTTGCAGAGGAGCCGGGAGTGCAGGAGGCGAAAGAGGCCGATATTCTTCTTCAGTGGAGGGATGCGAGGCCCCCGAACGTTGAGGCCTGGATCAATGACATGGTGGGGTTTATCAAATTGGAAAGGGTGAAATTTGCTTTGAGGGGGTCGGTACAGGGGTTTTGCAAGGCGTGGCAACCGTTCCTAGACTTCCTGGCAGAACGGTAGACAATGACCAGTGGCAGCAGCAACCCGGGGTGGGGGAGGGGGTTTTTATTTCTGTTTTGTTTCTATATATTGGAGGTTCTGTCTGGGTGTATATATTTGCTATGTGTTTGGGCGGGTGTTAATTTATTATTTTTGTTCCTGAGATTCCTTTACATTTTTTGCAGTTTGTACTTTATATTTTTATTGTTGATATTTTGTGAAAACTTTAATAAAAATTATTTGTTTTAAAAAAGTGAAGGCCCTAAAAGGGGCACTGACCCCGCAAAGGAAGCCGGAATTGAAGTTAGTTCCTTGGCCTCATTGACTATTATGGGAAATTTATCCCCAACCTTTGACACGCAGCTAAAGGAAAAACGGAAGTGCTCGTGGCAGACTACACAAGAGGAAGTAGTCGCGAAAGTGAGGCAACATCTGCTGTCGTCCAACGCCTTAGCGCACTGTGATGCCACAAGACCACTGGTGCTGACATGTGATGCCTCTCTGTACAGAGGAGGGGCAGTCCTCTCCGATTGGTGAGACAATGGCGTTGAGTGACTGATTGCATGTGTGTCACGGAGTGGCGCGTTTCGTAAATCAGAAAAGAATGGCCTGGCTGCAATGTTAGGAGCAAAGAAATTTCATCCGTGCATGCGCGGCAGGCACCTTTGTGACAATCACAGACTGGGAACCACCGTTGGGCCTTTATGTGGACATGGCGATCCCACCATTGCCTCAGCTCAGATCCAATGTTGGGCACTATATTTTTGGTGACTTATGGGTACCCCCCCTTTGAACACCGCCCAAGAACACACATCACCAATGCCAAAACCCTGAGTCGACCACAAGCCTGCCACCATCCCGCCCCAGCCAGTAATGAACAAAGTTATCATGATTTTAAGCTTTATGCGCACCATAAGGTCATGAGGCCATAAGATATAGGGACAGAATTAGGCCAATCAGCCCATCGAGTCTGGTCCGCCATTTAATCACAGCTGATATGTTCTTCATCCCTATTCTCCTGCCTTTTCCCCATAACCCCTGATCCTCTTATTAATGAAGAACCGATCTATCTCTGTCTTAAAGACACTCTACAGCTTTCTACGGCAGAGTTCCACAGATTCACCACCCTATGGCTGAAGAAATTCCTCTTCATCTCTGTTTTAAAGGATTGTTCCTTCAGTCTTTGGCTGTGTCTTCCTCCTAGTGGAAATATCCTCTTCACGTCCATTCTATCCCGGCATCGCAGTATCCTGTAAGTTTCAATAAGATCCCCTCTCATCCTTCTGAACTCCATCGTGTATAGACCCAGAGTCCTCAATGGCTCCTCATATGACAAGTTCTTCATTCCAGGGATCATTCTTGTGAACCTCCTCTGGACTCCCTCCAGGGCCGGCACATCCTTCCTTAGATATTGGGCCCAAAACTGTTCACAATATTTCAAATGGGGTCTGACCAGAGCCTCAGAAGTACATCCCTGGTCTTGTATTTTAGCCCTCTCGACATGAATGCTAACATTGCATTTGCCTTCCTAACTGCTGACTGAACCTGCACATTAACTTTAAGAAAATCATGGACAAGGACTCCCAAGTCCCTTTGTGCTTCTGATTTCCGAAGCCTTTTCCCATTTAGAAAATAGTCTATGCTGCCACCTTCCTTCCAAAGTGCATAACCTCACACTTTTCCACATTGTATTCCATCTGCCACTTCTTTGCCCACTCTCCCCTCCTGTCCAGATCCTTCTGCAGCCCCCCTACTTCCTCAATCCTACCTGTCCCTCTACTGATCTTTGTATCATCTGCAAACTTGGCAACAGTGCCTTCACTTCCTTCTTCCAGAACATTAATGTAAATTGTGAAAAGCCATGGTCTGTAGCCATCTAAAATGGCCATCTGCAAAGGACCATGGGAATTGTGGTCAACTCGGACACAAACAAGTACACAGCCTCTGTGTATTGTGCAAAGAAGCCAGACCTGACTGAAACTTGCACCCATTAAAAGTCAATCATCATTTCCCCCAGGACTATAGAGTTTGAATCAAGGAGCTACAACAGTAGCAGACTAACCGGTACCACGTCCCCTTATTTGGAAAGGCCTACATGCCCAGGACAATGATAGCTAGGACCCGCCTAGACACCGAGGTATCCGCCCCCTAATTGGTCAGGATCAATGAGGGTGATCAAAACCTTATCACTCCATTGGAGCTGGAGATAGGACTGCCCAAAAGGGCACAAAAGAGAAGAAGGATAAGAAGCCCTATGCACTAAGGATCGGCCTCTTTTGGACCGGCCTGTGTGCGACCAATTGCAGCATATCAACCAGCCAAGTTCAAGGACCCGCGATCGCTACCTGAAGGACGAGCCCGTCCGAGACGAATCTGAAGACTTCCAACCGACCCACCTGGACACAGATAAAGGCCTTATCTCCCGCACAGAGCCGGTCACCCCAAAGTTAAGTAAAGGTCATCTTAGTTATTAGGTTTAGTTTAGTGCGTGCCGTGTAAATCATCGCATATAAAACAAGTGTATTTGTTAATAAACTGTCTTTTGGACTAATTTATTGGTTGTGTGGTCATTCGGTCAATATAAGAAACAGCTTGTGGTTCACATAGAAATAAAGAAGTCAACATTTATTGGCGACTCCGCTGGGACCTCGATTAGAAGTGGCTTTGTTACTCCGAGAGAGAGTCCACAGCTTTGAATTAAATTGGAGAAAAGAAAAACGAACCACAAGACTAAGTTTCATATCGACCAAATAACCGAATTTCGTAAATGTGCACTAACTGCATGCGTAACTAACAGGGAAGGGTAAGGTAAACTCATCAGACTTGCATGCAAATCTAGAGGGATTGTGAATCGGAATATAGCCGTAAGCCGTACCCATTGTTCGATTGATTCCTTATTCCCTCTGTTCCAAATTGTAAGTAGAGAAGAGATGGCAGCGCAGATGATAGAGAGAATGATGAATCCACAGCAACAACCCGAGGTTGCAGTAGCCGACAAATCAGAGCTGTGCCCCATATGGGAGGATGTGTTGAGAAAGTATTTAAAGGGGAAAGGATGGCCTCTTTGGTCGAAGTTTTGTGCAAATACTGAGTCAGCTCCAGGAAAGATAGGACAAACTTGCTGGGAGAGTTTATGTAAAGTCTATAAGAAAAATGCAGTGAAATTCAGAAAGCCAATGGCAATAGTGTGCTGCTTGGCACAGTTGCGAGGCGCTGAGGAGGCCGTCGAGACACTCCGGAATCAGTTAGTAGAGGAGGAGGAGAATGAGGGAAACAGTAAAGAAAGCGAGAAAATTATTGAGGAACTCCGGGAGAGGTTAGCCGCTAAAGACAGGGAAATCGCCGATGTTAAACACGCCCACCAGTCTTGCATAGTACACCTTAGCAGCTTCCAAACCCAGTATGACAAGGCCTATCAAGACACACAGCGCGCAGTCTTGGAAAGAGAGGAGACTGAAAAGCAGGTCACTCAATTAACAAAAAAATGCTCCGATTTACAGGCAGCTTTAAGAGCGCTCCACCAGTCCACTAAAGAACAAAGGCAGAGCACCGTTGACCACGTTAAATGCCAGCGAAAGATAGATAAGCTCCAGTCGTTACTTTCCGGTCACAATGATTTTATGTTTACCTTCGGGACAGATGAAGAAGAGATTGCAGATTGGGAAGAGTTAAAGGAAAGCACGCACATGTATGTAAAGAGAACTGAGAGTCAAAAACAACCGTCACGCATCCCAAAAAGAAAGGCACCAGCGGCACCGGCTGCACAGCGTCGCACCAACTCCCACAGCTGCCCCAACACCCATGAATCTAGTCACCATGTAAAGAAGGATAAGGGATCAGGCAGGTTCAGATATCACCGACATCACCCCACTTTCGGTAACCCAGTTAAGGGACGCTTGCACTAAAATCACCCCATTTCAGCCCGCCACAGACCCACATAGCTTAGAACATAGAACATAGAACAGTACAGCACAGAACAGGCCCTTCGGCCCTCAATGTTGTGCCGAGCCATGATCACCCTACTCAAACCCACGTATCCACCCTATACCCGTAACCCAACAACCCCCCCTTAACCTTACTTTTTGTAGGACACTACGGGCAATTTAGCATGGCCAATCCACCTAACCCGCACATCTTTGGACTGTGGGAGGAAACCGGAGCACCCGGAGGAAACCCACGCACACACGGGGAGGACGTGCAGACTCCACACAGACAGTGACCCAGCCGGAAATCGAACCTGGGACCCTGGAGCTGTGAAGCATTTATGCTAACCACCATGCTACCCTGCTACCCTATTCAGGGCATGGGAACAGTCACTTCAGGATCAGGGGGACCAGCTTCTTTGAGGATGTGCGCCCACAAAAGGTTATGTATGGATTAGATGAAAGGGAGGAGGTAAAATTGATCGTATGAGCCTCAGCCAGTCGGTCAGCTTTGTCAGACCCCCAAAACGTAGGAGGAGGAAGCCTAGAGGAAATGAAGACTACAATATTAGACACAATCAGATACAACAAAGGGGATCCGGTAGAGTGTTTAACAAATGCAGACAAAAGAAACAGGAACACCTGACAACCTTTGCGGGTCGCCTCTGGATACATTTCAAGGCAGCATATGGAAATTTAAACTGCGCTCACTTCGATGATGAAGACACCACTAAATTGTCCCGTACTTTAGTTTCACATGCCACGGAAGCAGGTAAAAAGGCTTGCGCGAATTATGACCCGGCAGATATCACATACAATGAGATTTGGGTACTTAGACGCCTATTCAGGGCATGGGAACAGTCACTTCAGGATCAGGGGGACCAGAAAGGAGTAGAAGCCACAATGTACCCAGTCAGAATTAGCCAGGAACCCGCATGGATAAATGAGGGCAGAAGAGAGGAATACTACCCCCGAGAACAGCACCTCACAGCACAAGGCCCAACCCACACACCACGAGGTTCATGTTACAATTGTGAACAAGTAGGACATTTTGCCCGCGATTGCAGTCAAACCCCCCCCCCCCACACAATGAACGGCCCCAACAGCCCAACCCCCCCACCCAGAAACAATAGACCCTTTTGGGCAGCACGGTAGCACAAGTCATTAGCACTGTGGCTTCACAACACCAGGGTCCCAGGTTCGATTCCCTGCTGGGTCACTGTCTGTACGGAGTCTGCACGTTCTCGCTAGGACTGGAACCGATGTCCTGGGGGGGTGTTTTCTAGAGCTGTTGGGGAGGGTTTAAACTAATGTGGCAGGGGGATGGGAACCGATGCAGGAAGTTGGAAGGTAGTAAAACAGGGACAGAAGCAAAAGGAAGTAAGGGGAAAAGTGCAAGGCAGAGAAGACATAGTCAAAAATCTAAAAGGGCGACAGTACAAGGTACAGTGACTGAGGGGAGCTCAGTGAATAGGCCCAGTAATAACAAAAGGAATAAAACTGGAGATGTTAAGATTCAAAACAGAGGTAAAAAAACCAACATAAGTGTACTTTACCTGAATGCTCGTAGTATTCGGAATAAAGTAAATGAGTTGATGGCACAAATCATCGTAAATGACTATGATTTAGTGGCCATTACTGAAACATGGTTAAAGGGTGGTCACGACTGGGAGTTAAATATCCGAGGGTATCAAACTATTCGGAAGGACAGAGTGGATGGTAAGGGAGGTGGTGTTGCTCTGTTATTTAAGGATGACATCCGGGCAATAGTAAGGGATGACATCGGTGCTATGGAGGATAAAGTTGAATCCATTTGGGTAGAAATCAGGAATAGTAAGGCGAAAAAGTCACTGATAGGAGTAGTCTATCGGCCACCAAATAGTAACGATATCGTGGGGAAGGCAATAAACAAAGAAATAACTGATGCATGTAGAAATGGTACAGCAGTTATCATGGGGGATTTTAATCTACATGTCGATTAGTTTAACCAGGTCGGTCAAGGCAACCTTGAGGAGGAGTTTATAGAATGTATCCGCGATAGTTTCCTAGAACAGTATGTAATGGAACCTAGGAGGGAACAAGCGGTCCTAGATCTTGTCCTGTGTAATGAGACAGGATTGATTCATGATCTCATAGTTAGGGATCCTCTCGGAAGGAGCGATCACAATATGGTGGAATTTAAAATACACATGGAGGGTGAGAAAGTAAAATCAAATACTAGTGTTTTGTGTTTAAACAAAGGAGATTACAAGGGGATGAGAGAAGAACTAGCTAAGGTAGACTGGGAGCTAAGACTTTATGGTGGAACAGTTGAGGAACAGTGGAGAACCTTCCAAGCGATTTTTCACAGTGCTCAGCAAAGGTTTATACCAACAAAAAGGAAGGATGGAAGAAAGAGGGAAAATCGACCGTGGATATCTAAGGAAATAAGGGAGAGTATCAAATTGAAGGAAAAAGCATATAAAGTGGCAAAGATTGCTGGGAGATTAGAGGACTGGGAAATCTTTAGGGGGCAACAGAAAGCTACTAAAAAAGCTATAAAGAAGAGTAAGATAGAGTATGAGAGTAAACTTGCTCAGAATATAAAAACGGACAGTAAAAGTTTTTACAAATATATAAGACAAAAAAGAGTGGCTAAGGTAAATATTGGTCCTTTAGAGGATGAGAAGGGAGTTTTAATAATGGGAAATGAGGAAATGGCTGAAGAACTGAACAGGTTTTTTGGGTCGGTCTTCACAGTGGAAGACACAAATAACATGCCAGCGACTGATAGAAATGAGGCTATGACAGGTGAGGACCTTGAGAGGATTGTTATCACTAAGGAGGGAGTGATGGGCAAGCTAATGGGGCTAAAGGTAGACAAGTCTCCTGGCCCTGATGGAATGCATCCCAGAGTGCTAAAAGAGATGGCTAGGGAAATTGCAGATGCACTAGTGATAATTTACCGAAATTCACTAGACTCTGGGGTGGTCCCGGTGGATTGGAAATTAGCAAACGTGACGCCACTGTTTAAAAAAGGAGGTAGGCAGAAAGCAGGAAATTATAGGCCAGTGAGCTTAACTTCGGTAGTAGGGAAGATGCTGGAATCTATCATCAAGGAAGAAATTGCGAGGCATCTGGATAGAAATTGTCCCATTGGACAGACGCAGCATGGGTTCGTAAAGGGCAGGTCATGCCTAACTAATTTAGTGGAATTTTTTGAGGACATTACCAGTGCAGTAGATAACAGGGAGCCGATGGATGTGGTATATCTGGATTTCCAGAAAGCCTTTGACAAGGTGCCACACAAAAGGTTGCTGCATAAGATAAAGATGCATGGCATTAAGGGTAAGGTAGTAGCATGGATAGAGGATTGGTTAATTAATAGAAAGCAAAGAGTTGGGATAAATGGGTGTTTCTCTGGTTGGCAATCAGTAGCTGGTGGTGTCCCTCAGGGATCCGTGTTGGGCCCACAATTGTTCACAATTTACATAGATGATTTGGAGTTGGGGACCAAGGGCAATGTGTCAAGTTTACAGATGACACTAAGATGAGTGGTAAAGCAAAAAGTGCAGAGGATACTGGAAGTCTGCAGAGGGATTTGGATAGGTTAAGTGAATGGGCTAGGGTCTGGCAGATGGAATACAATGTTGACAAATGTGAGGTTATCCATTTTGGTAGGAATAACAGCAAACGGGATTATTATTTAAACGATAAAATATTAAAGCATGCCGCTGTTCAGAGAGACTTGGGTGTGCTAGTGCATGAGTCACAGAAGGTTGGTTTACAAGTGCAACAGGTGATTAAGAAGGCAAATGGAATTTTGTCCTTCATTGCTAGAGGGATGGAGTTTAAGACTAGGGAGGTTATGTTGCAATTGTATAAGGTGTTAGTGCGGCCACACCTGGAGTATTGTGTTCAGTTTTTGTCTCCTTACTTGAGAAAGGACGTACTGGCGCTGGAGGGTGTGCAGAGGAGATTCACTAGGTTAATCCCAGAGCTGAAGGGGTTGGATTATGAGGAGAGGTTGAGTAGACTGGGACTGTACTCGTTGGAATTTAGAAGGATGAGGGGGGATGTTATAGAGTTTTTTTTTTAGAACAGTACAGCACAGAACAGGCCCTTCGGCCCTCGATGATCACCCTACTCAAGCCCACGTATCCACCCTATACCAGTAACCCAACCCCCCCCCCCCCCATTATTAACCTTATTTTTTAGGACACTAAGGGCAATTTATCATGGCCAATCCACCTAACCCGCACATCTTTGGACTGTGGGAGGAAACCGGAGCACCCGGAGGAAACCCACGCACACACGGGGAGGACGTGCAGACTCCGCACAGACAGTGACCCAGCCGGGAATCGAACCTGGGACCCTAGAGCTGTGAAGCATTTATGCTAACCACCATGCTATCGTGTTATCGAAACATTAAAAATTATGAAGGGAATAGATAGGATAGATGCGGGCAGGTTGTTTCCACTGGCGGGTGACAGCAGAACTAGGGGACATAGCCTCAAAATAAGGGGAAGTAGATTTAGGACTGAGTTTAGGAGGAACTTCTTCACCCAAAGGGTTGTGAATCTATGGAATTCCTTGCCCAGTGAAGCAGTTGAGGCTCCTTCATTGCATGTTTCTAAGGTAAAGATAGATAGTTTTTTGAAGAATAAAGGGATTAAGGGTTATGGTGTTCGGGCCGGAAAGTGGAGCTGAGTCCACAAAAGATCAGCCATGATCTCATTGAATGGCGGAGCAGGCTCGAGGGGCCAGATGGCCTACTCCTGCTCCTAGTTCTTATGTTCTTATGTTCTTATGTGTCTGCGTGGGTTTCCTCCGGGTGCTCCGGTTTCCTCCCACAGTCCAAAGACATGCAGGTTAGGTGGATTGGCCATGATAAATTGCCCTTAGTGACCAAAAAAGGTGAGGAGGGGGTTATTGGGTTACGGGGATGAGGCTTAAGTGGGTCGGTGCAGACTCGATGGGCCGAATGGCTTCCTTCTGCACTGTATGTTCTATGTTCTTGTTCTAATAAACCAGACCATGATCGCCAGCCAGGACAGCTAGAAGGCAACGTTCGCCATATGCAGACAGTAAATGCCCGCTCAGACAACCTCGCTTATAACTCCTTCGATTGACGGTGTCCAGAGTCTCCAAAATGGGTCTGTGACATGCGCTGGGATAATGTCGGACGACCAGTAGTCACAGGCACAGTCTGGGGACATGCAGTTGATTTTCTCTGGGACACAGGAGGGTCCCGCACCATACTAAACTCCTCAAACCTGTTCCAAAAAACACACTGGCCAACCACAGATACCATTACACTCAGTGGATTCACAGGCCACATGCAAGAGGGATACATCACAGCCCTTATACCCTTCCAGAGAGGAAATGTAACCACTAAACACCCTGTTGTTTTAGTCGACCTACCCCCAACCGCAGAACACATCCTAGGTATAGATTTCATGTACTCTCATAACCTGTCCTTCAACCCTGTAAACAAGTGTGTCTGGCAGATGTCCAAGACAGCTCGAGCCCCCGCCACACTCTCAGTAGATTACGAAAACAGGATTTGCTCAGTAGGGGACTATTGGTTTAACCCATCGGCAATTAGCACAGGCGCCACCATTAAACAGGTACGAGCCACACACAAAGGTGCTTTTGCCCAGCACAGACACAATTGTGGGCAGATTCCAGGCACACTTATGATTTCAGGTCCCGACCCCAAACCGCAGAAACAGTACGGATTCCCACAGCAGGCTGAGAACGAAATTTTAAAAGTCATTAACAGTCTGTTAAAACAAGGAGTAATTCAACCCGTAGCTTCCACTAATAATGCTCCGATTTGGCCCGTAAAGAAACCAGACGCTTCATGATGACTCACCATTGACTATCGCAAATTAAATAAAGTTACCCCTTTAACAGTCCCCACCATTGCCACGAGTCCCGTAACCATGCTTAAGCAGGGAGTGCAAGCAAGTATTTCACCGTGCTGGATATCAGCAATGGTTTTTGGTCCATTCCCCTAGACTGAGCTTGCCAAGATAAATTTGCGTTCACTTTTCAATGTCAACAGTACACATGGATGTGTCTTCCCCAAGCATTCCATAACTCCCCCTCCATTTTCCAGATAGCTAGCTGCTGGTCTCTCTAAATTCTATCGCCCTGAATGCCTAGTTCAGTATGTAGCCGACCTGCTCCAGCAAATTGATACCAAGGAAGAGCACGCGGCTCTGTTAGCCGAATTACTAACCCTGCTCCAGTGCATTGGATATAAGGTAAACCCCAAAAAAACACAGATACTGAGGGAAAAGCTATTTAGGCACCATTATCACCCACGGCAAAAGCGAGATTGAACAGAAGCGAATTGACTCTATTGTGAAATTGTCCCTGCCCCGTAATGTAAGTGCACTCCATTCGTTCCTCGGTTTAGTGGGATACTGTAGGAATCACATAGAACAGTACAGCACAGAACAGGCCCTTCAGCCCTTGATGTTGTGCCGAGCAATGATCACCCTACTCAAACCCACGTATCCACCCTATACCCGTAACCCAACAACACCCCCCCCCCCCCCCCCCAACCTTACTTTTTAGGACACTACGGGCAATTGCCAATCCACCTAACCCGCACATCTTTGGACTGTGGGAGGAAACCGGAGCACCCGGAGGAAACCCACGCACACACGGGGAGGACGTGCAGACTCCGCACAGACAGTGACCCAGCCGGGAACCGAACCTGGGACCCTGGAGCTGTGAAGTATTTATGCTAACCACCATGCTACCGTGCTGCCAAATTACATAGATGGTTTTGCCACCAAGGCTGCCCCACTCTCAGAGCTTCTGAAA
The DNA here is from genome assembly GCF_902713615.1 of Scyliorhinus canicula. Taxonomy (NCBI): domain Eukaryota; kingdom Metazoa; phylum Chordata; class Chondrichthyes; order Carcharhiniformes; family Scyliorhinidae; genus Scyliorhinus; species Scyliorhinus canicula. The sequence continues at coordinate 86,374,288 of NC_052161.1, forward strand.
AAGAACACCCCATGGAATTACTCCCACAGCACAGACACCATAGACGATTTAAACCGCGCCCTAGACACAGCCCCAGCTTCACAAGTCCCCGATCCTGACTTGCCCCATGCCATAGAAGTTGCAACCACCGACCGAAAACTATCAGCAGTGCTCCTACAGGAACGCCATGATCGATTAGGACCGGTAGCCTATGCCTCTAGAGTTTTAGACCCCGTAGAACAAGGATTTTCTGCCTGTGAACGGCACTTGCTTGCAGTCTTTTGGGCAGTTCAGTATTTTGCTTATATTACAGGCCTCAACCCAGTCACGATCTTGACCGAGCACACTCCCACTCAACTTTTGTTAGACGGCAGACTAAAAGATGGTTCAGTTAGCCAGATCAGAGCAGCTCGCTGGACACTCTTACTACAAGGCAGCCCTTATTTCTGTTAAACGCACCAAGACCCACACATTTTTGTCAGACAATTTGCAATAAGCAGGGACCCCACATGAATGCCAGATAATTGCAGCCAACCCCCACACAGGACCCTTTGCTCCCAAGTCACTACAACCTCGTGTAAGCTGTGAGAAACATAATTCCCAGGACACAGTTAAAATCTATGTAGATGGCTCCTTCACTGTTGAGGATGGTGTAAGAGTCACTGGATGTGGGATCTATATGGAGGATTCACAGGGATTCCCACTAGAAGAGGTATCTTTAAAATTGCCCGGCCACTGAGGTTCGCAAGCCATAGCTTATGTAATTGATCACTTTTCCAATACCCGCGGACATACACTCAGACAGCTTGTGTGTTTGCAACAGTTTGATCGACTTCCTCCCACTATGGGAATCTCCAGGTTTTGTATCCGCCAACGGAAAACCCCTACCCTCTGCCGTTTTAGTGAATGATGTGGAGATGCCAGCGTTGGACTGGGGTGAGCACAGTAAGAAGTCTTACAACACCAGGTTGATTCACCTGAGGAAGGAGCAGTGCTCCGAAAGCTAGTATTTGAAACAAACATGTTGGACTTTAACCTGGTGTTGTAAGACTTCTTCCTTTACTGAAACACATTCTTAAAGAAGCCACTGGCCGCATCATTAAAGTAAAGAGCCATCACCGCACCTCCCCACCCAGTAATCGCAAGCCTTAGCTAAAGCTGCATCACGCAATGGTCACTTCTGACAACCACCCGAAGGCAAACAGATGCATTCAATCCACGTTTCCCAAACCGATATTGAAGATTTATCCCAAGCCCAGAAAGCAGACGACTCCCTTAAACAGGTTTTGAACGGCACCTACCCAGCCCCCTATGATGAATGGAAGGACACACTCACACTACAGGACAGAATAATGTTAAAGGACAGAATTTATGTGGTCCCCACCCAAGACAGAAACCAGTTAATCTACCAATTCCATGACGGACACGGACATCAGGGAATAGGCACCACCATTGCCCAATTAAGACCTTTGTGTTCGTGGCCCGAATTGAAAAGCGATGTCACACATTCTGTTGTGAATTGCCTCATTTGCGCTCAGAACATTCCAGAACTTTATGCAAAGAAGGGACAATTAAGAAACACCTGACCTGTAGAAGGCCCCTGGACAAATCTGCAAATCGATTACATTGGCCCCCTGCAGAAATGGTTTCAAGTACGTGCCGGTTGTTGTAGATACATTTACAAAATGGGGCGAGGCATTCCCCACACGTTCAAACACAGAAAAGGCCACCGCTAAAATTTTTAGATATTTAGATATAACAGATATTTACGTGCTGGGGTCTTCCACGTCGCATTGAGTCAGATCAAGGTTCCCACTTCACCGGCAGGGTAATGCAAACGTTATGACTATTTTTGGCATCAAACATAAATTCCACATAGCATTCCATCCTCAGTCCAGTGGTATAGTCGAGCGCATGAACCGCGCTTTAAAAACGATTATTAGGAAAACAATACAACAGAACAATACCACTTGGGACACAGTACTACCCTTCGCTCTCATGTTTCTCAGGAACACTGTTTCCAGTTCCGCAGGTTTCACCCCCCACACCCTTATGGAAGGGGGCTCCATGAAAGGCATTGAATATTTATTAGGGCTCGATTTGGCAAATCCCGCAGTAACTGCGCTCACCCACGAAAAAGCAGTTCAACGGGTCACCTGTCACTGGCAGGTGACAGCAGAACTAGGGGGCATAGCCTCAAAATAAGGGGAAGTAGATTTAGGACTGAGTTTAGGAGGAACTTCTTCACCCAGAGGGTTGTGAATGTATGGAATTCCTTGCCCAGTGAAGCAGTTGAGGCTCCTTCATTACATGTTTTTAAGGTAAAGATGGATAGTTTTTTGAAGAATAAAGGGATTAAGGGTTATGGTGTTCGGGCCGGAAAGTGGAGCTGAGTCCACAAAAGATCAGCCATGATCTAATTGAATGGCGGAGCAGGCTCGAGGGGCCAGGTGGCCGACTCCTGCTCCTGGTTCTTATGTTCTTATAGCTAGCTGCTGCTGTCCGACTAGGCAGTAGAAAGCAGAGTAAAGCCCGCTTCGACAAAAAGGTTCATGACATAGAATACACTGTCGGCCAGCAAGTTATGATCTCGTTGTGCAACCCCAGCTCCTTCTTATCCCCTAAATTCGCAGGACCCTACTCCATTTCTGACAAAGTAAGCCCCTCAGTTTACAAAATAGCGTACCCTAACGGTAAGACTAGTTGGTTCCACATCAACCAACTCAAAGTCTATGGATCACAATGTAGCCACGCCCACCACTTAACCTTGGCAATGGGACAGGGTGACGCTCTGCCCACAGACGATTCAGCCGACGCCCACTCCAACCCTCCCCCCCCCCTCATGATGACACCTATCCCTCGACTCCACCCATACTCTCAGGTTTCAACCTTGCATTTGACTCTGATAAGAGCCTCCCGGAATTGACTGAAATCCCTGTCAACTGGCGTGGTCTCTCCGCCATCAGCTACCCTCGCCCCCGGAACGACGTCTTGAATCTCTTCGACCCTTTCAGTGACCGCCCCCACCCACCGACTGATCTTCTGTCCACCCCTAGCAACTTTGCTTCCACTTCAGGTTCACCAGTTCCCGACCACCATCCATCACGGCACTACCCTGTAACTCCTTTTTGGCACCGTGACAATTCCTGCAGGCTGGTAACACATGATGAATCATACCATCCATACGCCTACGCGACTAACGCCCAAAATCTGCAGACCAAAGTCTGGCAGCCAGGGGAAGAGAGCACCGAGCCCCTCTTGGGCAATGATCTAACGCAATTGCTCCACGCAAATATCTGAGGTGTCCAGCTGATGAGAAACAGACACCAGCTAAGAATTAAGGTGTCCTACTTTCTGATGGAGCCTGCCCGCCTTCTTCTTTCTACCTTATCTTCCTTCTCAGTACATGGTTTTAATTGATGTCGGCCTGACATCTGGTTTCTTTATACAATCATAGTTACTCTTCTCACAGAGACATAAGATGTGGTCTACTGACCAATGGCCGTTAAAGGCACACTCGTTGCATCTCACATGACTACAAATTCTTTCCGCTCATTTCGGTCACCCAGGTAGGGAGTCACGACACTGATCCCCACCCTAACCTGAGGGCCCCAGGATTGTCCGGTCAAATCAAGCTTGGGTAGCAGAGTAATGCCACTAAGCCCCACCCTACCCGGGGATCCCACCCATTCTTGTCCCGCAGCAGCCCACGCACACCTCATGTTCCCTTCATGCTCCCTGGAATGGTTTACTACACGCTTCCATGATCTGGGTAGGTCTTGAACCTTCCTTTCGCTCCACTCTCTAAACCCTTACTTTTTTCACCTTTCTTTAGGCCCCTTTGGGTCGCTTCCACGTGGTATTTACACTTAAAAACACAATAGTTGCTGATCACTGCTGCTATCTCTGAGCCCCTGGGGCGAAACTTTCTGAAACTGGCTGCCCTAAAATTTAGCTAGTTAAGCAAAGCCTCAACCTCCCATGGTTGTTAGTAGAGATGGAGACTGGTCAAAGAAAGCATCCGCCCACTCCTCCTAGCATCGACCACACAAGCTGTGAGATACTTGAATGATTGCATTGCAGCACTTGAATTAGCACCTCTCGCAATGTTTTTTGAAACAAAATGGGGGAGTCACATGATGACAATCATAAAGGGCAATTGGAACTAAGAGAGATTGACTAATACACACAGATAATAACCAACGACAATGACATGACACTATGCTTGATTCCCTAGGATTACACAGAGAACAGACACACTGCAGGATGAATCCAGGACACCTACTCTTCACCTGGATAATCACTGGACTTACCGGACTCCGAGCGCAAAACGCCAAAGACTCTCCACAACCCGGCGGCTTGTGGTATAAACCCCCAGATGCAGGGGAATGAGAGGTAGGAATACTTTGGGTCAAGCTCAACAGAAGCATCCTATTTGGGTGTAATAACCAAAGAACCATGTATCGAAAGCCCAACGGGACCACATCAGAATGTTACATCAGCACAACTGGGAAAGGAGATTGGTTGGAACTCACTAATGAAGAGTGCCCCGAAATTGGATGTTTAAAGAGAAGTACAGGGAACACATTTGGAATCAGACAAACGTAAGGATAGAGCAGAATAGGACCTTTACTGACCTAAAGGGTGACCAAACCAACAAGACAGATATGGGATCAATACTGTGATCCACCACGCTTTGTGTTCAGGATCAAGAGAATGGAATGCAGCCATCTAAAATGGCTACCTGCAAAGGACCATGGGAATTGTGGTCAACTCGGACACAGACAAGTACACAGCCTCTGTGTATTGTGGAAAGAAGCCAGACCTGACTGAAACTTGCACCCATTAAAAGTCAATCATCATTTCCCGTAGAACAATAGAGTTTGAACAGTAGCAAACTAACCGGCACCACTTCCCCTTATTTGGAAAGGCCTACATGCCTAGGACAATGATAGCTAGGACCCGCCCAGCCACCAAGGTATCCGCTCCCTAATTGGCCAGAATCAATGAGGGTGATTGAAACCCTATCAATCCATTTGAGCTGGAGATAGAACCGCCCAAAAGGGCGCGAAAGAGAAGAAGGATAAGAAGCCCTGTGCACTAGGGATCGGCCTCTTTTGGACCGGCCTGTGTGCCACCAATTGCAGCATATCAACCAGCCAAGTTCAAGGACCCGCGATCGCTACCTGAAGGACGAGCCCAGCCGAGACGAACCTGAAGACTTCCAACCGACCCACGTGGACACAGATAAAGGCCTTATCTCCCGCACAGAGCCGGTCACCCCAAAGTTAAAGTCAATGTCACCCTAGTTATTAGGTTTAGTTTAGTGCGTAGCCGTGTGAATCATCGCATATAAAACAAGTGTGTTTGTTAATAAACTGTCTTTTGGACTAATATACTGGTTTTGTGGTCATTCGGTCAATATGAGAAACAGCTTGTGGTTCGCATAGAAATAAAGAAGTCAACAGGTCCCAACACTGACCCCCGAGGTACACCACTTGTCACCGGCTGCCATCCTGAAAAAGACCCCTTTACCCACTTCTGCCAGTCAGCCAATCCTCTACTCATGCCAGTGTCTTGCCACTAACACCATGGACTCTTCATTTATTTAACAGTCTCCTATATGGCACCTTCTTAAAGGCCTTCTGCAAATCTAAATAAATCACATCCACTGGTTTTCCTTTGTCTAACTTCCTTGTTACCTCCTCAAAGAATTCTAACAGATTTGTCAGACATGACTGTCATAATATACACATAAGTATAAGGGACTGGTTTAGCTCACTGAGCTAAATCGCTGGCTTTGAAAGCAGACCAAGGCAGGCCAGCAGCACGGTTCGATTCCCGTACCAGCCTCCCCAAACAGGCGCCGGAATGTGGCGACTAGGGGCTTTTCACAGTAACTTCATTGAAGCCTACTCGTGACAATAAGCGATTTTCATTCATAAGTATATGATGGTGCATAGACACACACTGACTGACACACTGCAAGACCAATCAACACACACAACACAGCAGCCAATCACCAGTTATGGCACGGTCACTATAAAGCCAGAGGGCACTAGTTTTCCTGCTCATTCGGGATGCAGCCTCTGAGACAGACAGAGCCCGCAGTCAGTAGCACAAACATCCACCATGTGCTAGCAGTATAGGCTGGTCAGGTTAGGCATAGGTCTTCAGTCAGTCTAACATAGTGTCGACCCACAGTGCAAGTATGTTTAACAGCTCTTAGTTAAATAAAATAGAGTTGTACTTCGACAAGTGTTGGTAGCCTGTCTATGTTACTGCTAAGGTAAATGAAGTCTCTACAGATTCAGAGTACCCAATTGATTAGCCATCAATCGAACGCGAGACGAGTTGCTGTACAAAAGGTAGGCTTTAATAAGCTAGAACTTAGCCCTGCGGTCGACTACAGTAAATGGACGACCGCTGGGCATTCTGACTATTTATACCTCGGTATGGAGGCGTGGTTAACTCAGCCTCTCGACCAATCGGGGAGCCGTCACATGACTGGTCTCAACCAATCGGTCGAGAGGCATATGACCGACCAGGGCCAATGGTAAGCCAGTGTTCTGCACCAATGGCAGACAGCTATGCAAATCATACCACCACATTCACCCCTTGCGGAGAAAGAAGCCGGGGGGGGGGTATCAACGAGAGCTGGGGGCGGGGGGGGGGGGGGGGGGGGGGGGGGGACAACTGGTGGTATGAGTAGCAGCCAGGGAAGGGAGAGAGCAAAGATTTTTCTCTTCTTTTCTTTTATTACATTTTTGGGCTTCCCACTGGCCCAGGCAATTAACAATAGTACACAAAGTCCCAACAAAGTCCATGGAGCTGTTGTAATTTAAATCGATTTGATCAGTCTTTTCGTGGCCTGTGACGTTCTGGCAGACCGCCGCAGTGGAGTTGGTGACGTCGGTTCAGCCGATGGTGGTGGTTCAGCTGACGTCCTGGAGTCCGTGAGCGATGGTCCTTGAACAGTCTCCGTCACCCAAGCTGGCTGTGGAGACGCCAAGGATGGGGAAGGGGTGGCCTGGGTGGGGCGCTGGGGGAAAAAAACAGGGGGGGGGGTCTGTGGTGAAGGGGGGGAAGGCCGCACGCCAGCGGGTGCCAGGTCCCGGAGGGAGACCGTGTCCTACTGACTATCGGGGTACTCCACATACGCATACTGCGGGTTAGCGTGGAGTAACTGCAATGGGTCAGACTTGTGCACCCGCACATGGGTCCGTGGGCGGCCAGCCACATCGAGAGAGGGGATCCGGAGGACGACTTCCTGGGGAAGACAAGAAGACGTTCATGAGGTGTCTGATTTGTTGCGGTACAGAGGAGTGAACGGATAGAATGTAGGGCATCGGAGATAACCTCTTGCCATCGGGAAATAGGGAGATCTCTGGACCGGAGGGCCAGTAGTATGGTCTTCCAGATGGTACCATTCTCCCGCTCGACCTGCCCGTTACCCCGAGGGTTATAGCTGGTCGTCCTGCTAGAGGCAATGCCCCTGCTGAGCAGGAATTGACGCAGCTTGTCGCTCATAAATGAGGACCCCCGATCGCTATGTATGTACGCCTGGTAGCCGAACAAGGAGAAGATGGAGAGGAGGGCCTTAATGACGGTCGATGTGGTCATGTCGGGGCAGGGAATGGCGAAGGGGAAGCGGGAGTATTCGTCGATTACCGCCAGGAAGTAAATGTTGCGGTTGTTAGAGGGAAGGGGCCCCTTGAAGTCAATGCTAAGACGTTCGAAGGGGCGGGATGCTTTGATCAGGTGTGCGCGCTCAGGGCGGTAGAAGTGTGGTTTGCACTCGGTGCAGATGTGGCAGTCACGGGTTACTGTCCTGACTTCCTCGATGGAGAAAGGCAGGTTGCGGGCCTTAATGAAATGGTAGAGACGGGTCACCCCTGGATGGCAGAGGTCTACGTGGAGGGAGCGGAGGCGGTCTATCGGCGCGCTGGCGCAGGTACCGCGGGACAGGGCATCAGGAGGCTCATTGAGCTTCCCAGGACGATACAAGATATCATAGTTGTACCTGGACAACTCGATCCGCCACCTTAAGATCTTGTCATTCTTAATCTTGCCCCTTTGTGCATTATCAAACATGAAGGCTACTGACCGTTGGTCTGTGAGGAGGGTAAACCTCCTGCCGGCCAAATAGTGCCTCCAATGTCGCACCACTTCGACTATGGCCTGGGCTTCCTTTTCCACAGAGGGGTGGCGGAGTTCGGAAGCCTGGAGCGTTCTGGAGAAGAAGGCCACGGGTCTGCCCGCTTGGTTCAGGGTGGCCACCAGAGCTACTTCTGATGCGTCGCTCTCGACCTGGAAGGGGAGGAATTCGTCGAGGGCGATGTCCGCTTTGATGCGGTTAAAGGCCTGGCAGGCCTCTGTCGACGGCGGGAAGGTCATGGACTGAATGAGGGGACGGGCCTTGTCGGCGTAATTGGGAACCCATTGGGCGTAGTAAGCGAAGAAACCCAGGCAGCGTTTGAGGGATTTGAGGGTATTGGGGAGAGGGAGTTCCATCAGGGGGCGCATGCGTTCGGGGTCGGGGCCTATCACTCCGTTACGCACTACGTAGCCGAGGATGGCTAGACGGTCGGTGCTAAACACGCATTTATCCTTATTGTAAGTTAGGTTAAGGAGTTTTGCGGTTTGGAGGAATTTTCGGAGGTTGGCGTCATGGTCCTGCTGGTCGTGGCCGCAGATGGTGACATTATCAAGATACAGGAAGGTAGCCCGTAATCCGTACTTGTCGACCATTCAGTCCATCTCCCGTTGGAAGACCGAGACCCCATTTGTGACACCAAATGGGACCCTGAGGAAGAGGTAGAGGCGCCCATCAGCCTCAAACGCGGTGTACAGTCGGTCACTCGCGCGGATGGGGAGCTGGTGGTAAGCGGACTTAAGGTCCACAGTGGAGAAGACCTTGTATGTCGCGATCTCGTTTACCATGTTGGAAATACGGCGGAGAGGATACGCGTCCAGTTGCGTAAACCGGTTGATAGTCTGGCTATAGTCGATGACCATCCGATTTTTCTCCCCAGTCCGGACCACCAGCACTTGGGCTCGCCAGGGACTGTTGCCGGCCTCGATGACCCCTTCCTTCAGCAACCTCTGGACCTCGGACCTGATGAAGGACCGGTCCTGGGCGCTGTACCGTCTGCTCCGGGTCGCGACGGGTTTGCAATCGGGGGTGAGATTAGCAAACAAGGAGGGGGGTCCACTTTGAGGGACGCGAGGCTGCAGACAGTGAGGGTGGGTATAGGGCCGCCGAATTGGAAGGTCAAGCACTGCAGTTTGCACTGGAAGTCCAGTCCTAGGAGTGCCGGCGTGCAAAGGTCAGGGAGGACAAGGAGTTTATAATTTTTAAAAACCTTCCCTTGGACCGTGAGGTCCGCGATGCAGCACCCGGAGATGTGGACGGAGTGCGAACCTGAGGCTAACCCGATTTTGTGTTTTACAGGATGGACAGAGAGCGCGCAGCGTCTTACCGTATCAGGGTGAACAAAGCTTTCCGTGCTCCCGGAGTCCAGCAGGCAGCCCGTCTCATGGCCATTGAGGTGGATCAGCGTTGTCATTTTGGCGAGCGAGCGTGGACGTGACTGGTCGAGCTGAATGGCCGCGAGCCGTGGAGAAGATCCATCATCGTCGTCGTCGTCGGCCGAGTGGGTGCTGGCAGGGCCTTGTGTGCCAGTCCAGGATGGCGGCGCCCAGGATCCGCACGTGGAGTCGGGATCCCAAGATGGCGGCGCCCAGGGCCCGCACGTGGAGTCGGGGCTCCAAGGTGGCGGCGCCCAGGACCCGCACGTGGAGTCGGAGCCCCAAGATGGTGGAGCCCGCGGGGACCTCATGGTTGAGGGGGGTGGAGTTAGCGGTGCCGGCGGGCCGACCGGAGCGGCTGGGAGCGGGGGCAGAGAGGCGCGCAGGCCAGGCGCAGGGGCCCGGGGCGGCAAGGAGAGAGTTGCGCGGTGCGTTGGAGGGGCCCGAAGGACCCGGAGGAGAGAGAGAGGCGCGCAGGCTGGGCGCAGGGGCCCGGGGGGAGAGATCGGCACAGCGTACTGGAGGGGCCATCAAGGGCCCGGAGGGGGAGATCCCCGGTTGCTGCGCGGTACAGCAGCGACCGTTTTGGCCTGGCAGAAGGAGGAGAAGTGGCCCTTCTTCCCACAGCACTTACAGAGGGCGGAGCGGGCCGGGCAGCGCGGACGAGGGTGTTTAGCGAACCCACAGAAATAGCAGCGGGGCCCCGTGGACTTGTCGGGGCGTCCCGCGGCGCAGGCCTGAGGGAGGTCGGGAGCGGCGGATGGCGGTGGGGAAGCGTGCCAGGAGGCCCAGGGTGGTGCAGCGCGGCTGGGGACATAGGCGCGGGCGTTTAAATCGGCGACCTCCAGGGAGGTGGAGCGAGTCCGTGCCTCAGTTAAGCTGAGGTCGTCTTTCTCCAGCATCCGCTGGCGGATAGCAGCAGACTGCATCCCAGCCACGTAAGCGTCTCTGATCAGAAGTTCCATGTGCTCCGTGGCTGAAACTGGGAGGCGGGAGCAATTCCTCCCCAGGACAGCGAGGGCCTGGTAAAAATCATCTAATGACTCAGAGCTGTTGTCTGGTGGCCAGCAGATGTCGGGCGAATACTCTGTTGACTGGTTTAAGGAATTGTCCATTCAGCTTTAGCATGGCCACATCGTAATCTTTCTCTTCCTTGATCATCGCGTAGGCTGCTATACCCACGCTGGAGTGGAGGATGTGAAGCTTCTGTGCCATGGTGGGGGGGCTGTTTGCAGACTCCAGGTATCCCTCGAGACATGCCAGCCAATGTTGAAAGATTTCTGAAGCATTCTGAGTTTGCGGGCTGATGCGGAGGCATTCGGGCTTGATCCGGAGCTCCATCTTCAAAAATTTAGCTTATTAAATTGATGAGCCATCAATCGAACGCGAGACGAGTTGCTGTACAAAAGTTAGGCTTTAATAAGCTAGAAGTTAGTCCTGTGGTCGACTACAGTAAATGGACGACCGCCGGGCGTTCTGACTATTTATACCTCGGTATGGAGGCGTGGTTAACTCAGCCTTTTGACCAATCAGAGAGCCGTCACATGACTGGTCTCAACCAATCGGTCGAGAGGCACATGACCGACCAGGGCCAATGGTAAGCCGGTGTTCTGCACCAATGGCAGACAGCTATGCAAATCATACCACCACACCAACACATCAATGATCTCCCCTTGATGAAGCCGTGTTGACTCAGTTCCTATATTACCATGCACTTCCATGTACTCCGCAATCTCACCTTTAATAATGGACTCTGAAATCTTACCGACAACCAGAGTGAGGCTAACCGGCCTATAATTTCCCGTCTTCTCCCTCCCTCCCTTCTTAAACAAGCAAACACTCTTCAAGCCAGCTCGTCTCCTTAACCAATCACAGACCGGCTCTCTTGAAGCCATCTTGTCCCTTTACCCAATGAGGGACCAGCTCTGTGAAAGCTCTGTAAAGATCCCATTGCCAATGTGTTGAGTGGTGTGTAGAATGATTTTTTTGAATGCTACTGTTTTTATTAATTCTCCATTCATTCTAACGTGCACAACCTATTTTCCCAGCACAGGCGCGTCCTCCAGTGTTGAGCATCTGCGAGCGGATGGGGGAAGAGTGGAGGCAGTAGTCTGAAACCTGGCTCTCTGTGCAGACTGAAGGTTTCCCTCTGGGCGCTACCTGTAAAGAGACAGGGGGATGACAGTGAACTGACAGTCTGCAATGCGATATCTGACACACTAGTCCAAGCTTGTCATCGACACAAGATCGTACATACGACGGAGAGGGAGAGGGAGTGGGAGGAAGGAAGGAAGGAGGGAGGGAGCGAGGTGGAGGGCTAGCAACAGGGACGGAGAAAGAGGGCGGAGCATGGATGGGGAGGAGGAGGGATGGCGGGAGGGGAAGAGAGAGGGGGGGAAGAGAGAGGGGGGGGGAGAGGGGGAGGAGAGGGAAGAATTGTGGGACGGTGGGATAGAGGGAACAACTGAGAGGATTGGAGAGAAGGAGGGAGGGAGAGAGATGAGGTGGGGGGAGGGGGGAGATAGGGGAATGGTAGAGGGGGGGGGGTGTGAGAGGGAGGGAGGGGCAGAGGGGGAGGGAGGGGAAGAGAGGGAGAGAGGGGCAGACAGAGAGGGAGGGGAGGGACAGAGTGAAGGAAGGGAAGAGATAGGGAGGGAGGGGCGAGAGAGGGAGGGAGGGGAGGGAGTGGGAGAGAGGGAAGGAGGGACACAGGAAGTGAGGGAGGGAAAGGTGGAGGGATAGAAATAGGAGAGCAATGGAGCAGGGGCATGGGGCGGAGGGGATGCAGAGGAAGTGGAGGAGAGAGGAGAGGGGCAGGAGGGAGGAAGAGGTTGAGGGAAAAAGGAGCAGTAGGATTAGGGAAGGAGGCTGAGAAACTGAAGCCTTGGCGAAGAGACAGACAGTGACGCAGAGAGAGAGTGGAGATGCAGCCCTGTTTTCCATACCTATTGAACAAATGGGACACATCGCTTCCCACAAGAACCAAGACTGCAGCATTTCGAATCATCCTGACATTGCTCAACCAGACAAGGCTTAAAGGGGCAGAAATTTAGAGTGATATCTGCAAGTTTGCAATCTTCTTCATCCACGACCATTGGACATTCTTTGAACTTAACTGATACAGAGAGAAAAATAGGAATTTATCATTGATGGACATCGAACAGTGCCACACTCCCTCTGTACTGACTCTCTGACAGTGCGGCACTCCCTCAGTACTGACTCTCTGACAGTGCCACACTCCCTCAGTACTGACTCTCTGACAGTGCGGCACTCCCTCAGTACTGACCCTCTGACAGTGCGGCAGTCCCTCAGTACTGACCCTCTGACAGTGCGGCACTCGCTCAGTACTGACTCTCTGACAGTGCGGCTCTCCCTCAGTACTGACTCTCTGACAGTGCGGCACTCCCTCAGTACTGACCCTCTGACAGTGCAGCACTCCCTCAGTACTGACTCTCTGACAGTGCGGCACTCGCTCAGTACTGGCTCTCTGACAGTGCGGCTCTCCCTCAGTACTGACCCTCTGACAGTGCGGCACTCGCTCAGTACTGACTCTCTGACAGTGCGGCTCTCCCTCAGTACTGACTCTCTGAAGTGCAGCACTCCCTCAGTACTGACCCTCTGACAGTGCGGCACTCCCTCAGTACTGACTCTCTGACAGTGCGGCACTCCCTCAGTGCTGACCCTCTGACAGTGCGGTGCTCCCTCAGTACTGACCCTCTGACAGTGCGGCACTCCCTCAGTACTGACCCTCTGACAGTGCGTCACTCTCTCAGTGCTGACCCTCGGACAGTGCGTCACTCTCTCAGTGCTGACCCTCGGACACTACGTCACTCTCTCAGTACTGACCCACGGACAGTGCGTCACTCTTTCAGTGCTGACCCTTTGACAGTGCGTCACTCTCTCAGTGCTGACCCTCTGACAGTGCGTCACTCTCTCAGTACTGACCCACCTACAGTGCGTCACTCTTTCAGTGCTGACCCTTTGACAGTGCAGCACTCCCTCAGTACTGACCCTCTGACAGTGGACACTCCCTTTGCACTGGCCCTCTGACAGTGTGGTATTACCTCAGTACTGACCCTCTGACAGTACGGCACTCCCTCAGTGCTGATCCTCGGACAGTACGTCACTCTCTCAGTGCTGAACCTCGGATACTGCGTCACTCTCTCAGTACTGACCCTCTAACAGGGCAACACTCCCTCAGTACTGACCCTCTGATAGTGCAACACTCCCTCAGTTACAACCCTCTGATAGTGCAGCACTCCCTCGGTACTGACCCTCCGACAGTACGGTGATCCTCAGTACTGACCCTCTGACAGTGCAGCACTCCCTCAGTACTGACCCTCTGACAGTGTAGCATCCCTCAGTACTGACCCTCTGACAGTGCGGCACTCCCTCAGTACTGACCCTCTGACAGTGCGGCACTCCCTCAGTACTGACCCTCTGACAGTGCGGCACTCCATCAGTACTGACCCTCCGACAGTGTGGCACTCCCTCAGTACTGACCTCTGACAGTGAGGCACTCCCTCAGTGCTGACCCTCTGACAGTGCAGCACTCCCTCAGTACTGACCCTCTGGCAGTGCAGCACTCCCTCAGTACTGACCCTCTGACAATGCGGCACTCCCTCAGTACTGACCCTCTGACAGTGCGGCACTCCCTCAGTACTGACCCTCCGACAGTGCAGCAATCCATCAGTACTGCCCCTCTGAAAATGCATCACTCCCTCAGACCTGACCCTCTGATATTGCGACACTCCCTCAGTTATGACACTGTGTCGCTCCCTCATTACTGACCCTCTGACAGTGCGGCAATCGCTCAGTACTGACAGTCAAACAGTGCGGCGCTCCCTCAGAATTGACCCTCTGACAGTGCAGCACTCCCTCAGTACTGACCCTCTGACAGTGCAGCACTCCCTCAGTACTGACCCTCTGACAGTGCAGCACTCCCTCAGTACTGACCCTCTGACAGTGCGGCACTCCCTCAGTACTGACCCTCTGACAGTGCGGCATTCCCTCAGTACTGCCCCTCTGACAGTGCGGCACTCCCTCAGTACTGACCCTCTGACAGTGCGGCATTCCCTCAGTACTGCCCCTCTGACAGTGCGGCACTCCCTCAGTACTGACCCTCTGACAGTGTGGCACTCCCTCAGTACTGACCCTCTGACAGTGCGGCACTCCCTCAGTACTGACCCTCTGACAGTGCGGCACACCCTCAGTACTGACCCTTCGACAGTGCGCCGCTCCCACAGTACTGATCCTCCAAAATTGTGGAGCTCCCTCAGAACTGACTCTCCGACAGCACAGCACTCGCTCAGTAGTGACTGTGTTGATTTGCAAAGTATGACTTACGGAATGTCTCTGCACCTCTGCATGGTCGGTCTTCTTTTTTCAAGAAACAGATCAGTCTGGGAACAAATGTGACAAATATTTACAAATAAATTAATTTGCAATTTCAGTTACTGTCTCTCTCTCTGTGTCTCTCTCTGTCTTTCTCTCTCCATCTCGGTTTCTGTGTCTCTCCTATCTGTCTCTTGTCATGTTCTATGATTGGGCTGCTATGAACAAAAAAATTACACTTTGTTTTACAAACAAAGCTATTTATTACTAACACTACATGAACAAATAACTAAAATATCTAAGATTGTTGGGAATAACGTCAATCATTAACTTACACTCAGATACAGTAGAGCTACATCTAACCGTGACGGCTAATAACGGCTGACAGAAACCTTCTAGCGCAGCACATGATGCATCCCGGGTCCTGGGACTCCGTACTCACCCCACCTGCTGGTCGAATGGTAAAACTACAACAATAAAACATAACTTATAATACACACACAGATCATAGAATTTATAGGGATGATGAACTACTCCTTGTGGTGAATGTAATATATAGATGTATATATGTTAATTCACACTGTCTTTGTAAGCGCAGTAGCGCTATTCTACCACTCGGGGGAGTAGCGCTGGGAGCACTCAGGAACTTGTACTGGGCTCCACCCTTGGCCCTGCCCACGACTCCTCCCCCTAGTGCAGCTGTATAAATACCCTTGTCCAGAGTCAGCCTGAGTTCACTACGAGTTCGTCAACGGGTAACAGGCTGGCTCTGAAGTAAGTCGATTAAAGCCTAGATTCATATCGGAAACACGTGTCTGGTGAATTGATGGTTCCATCAATTTAATCGACTTAAGAACAGTAAAGATCGATTATGGAATCGGCCCTCAAGCCTGGATGCCTGGAACTCGACCCGCAGGATGCAGAGGCTAAAGAAATCTTCTCCCACTGGCTGCGGTGCTTCAAGGCCTACCTGGCAGAAGCGAGCACAGCCGAAACGACAGAGGATCAGAAGCTAAGTCTACTGCACGTGAGGGTGAGCCACAGAATCTCTACGCAACTAAACTCGGCCAATTCATATACTGCGGCGCTAGCAGTTCTCGATTTATGTAAGGCCTATTAATGAAGTTTACGCTCGCCATGTGTTCACGACTCGCCGCCAGCGGCCGACAGAATCGCTCACTGAATTCCTAAGGGAACTTAATAATTTGTCCAATGACTGTAATTACCAAGCGGTTACCGCGGCTGAACACAGGGAATTGGCGGTACGCAATGTTTTTGTAGCGGGCCTCAGGTCTAACTATGTGCGCCAACGACTGCTGGAAAAGGGGACCCAGGACTTAGAAACAACTGTGGAAGCTGCTACCATGATGGAGGTCTCCTTCCGCAGCCTTAACTCGTTCCCCGCGGACCCGCGACCCAATCATGGGCCCCCAACCAGCGAACCTCCCCCAGGCCTGTGCTACACGGCCGCCCAGCCACCATGCTGCCCCAGCCAGCCACTATGCTGCCCCAGCCAGCCACTATGCTGCCCCAGCCAGCCACTATGCTGCCCCAGCCTGCCACTATGCTGCCCCAGCCAGCCACTATGCTGTTCCAGCCAGCCACTATGCTGCTCCAGCCTGCCATTTCTGCGGCCAGAACCAGCACCCGTGACTGCACTGCCCGGCCCGCAGCGTGACTTGCAGCAGCTGCGGGCGAAAGGGCCATTACGCAAGAGTGTGCCTCGCAAAAAGGGCCCCAGCTTCCAACTCCCCAGCGACTCAAAGTAATCGCTCCCCTCACTCGCAGGCCCGCGGGGCCCGAAACGCTGCGGCCTCTACCCCGACTCTGCCCCCTCCAGCCACGTGCGATCCATGGGGGCCGCCATCTTGGAAACCCTCCACCACGCGGCCGGCCACGTGCGACTCATGGGGGCCGCCATCTTGGACGCCATCTTCCTCGTCGCCCGCCACGTGCGACCCACGGGCCCGATTGGCATCTCCGCGCTCGGACAACTCTGCGGAAGAATTCAAATTCGACTATGAACTCAGAGGGCAGTCATCACGGGGCCACTCCAGCACAGCTGATCGAGCCGCCGACCACCCGCAACTCAGCGCGGTCACCCTGGACCAATCACGACCAAATAATCTACAAAACTCGATGGCAGAGGTCCATATCAACGGGTACAAAACGCCATGCCTCTTCGACTCCGGGAGCACTGAGAGCTTCATACATCCAGACCTGGTAAAACACTGTTCGCTCCCCGTTTTCCCCATGCAGCAAACTATCTCGCTCGCTTCAGGCTCCCACTCAGTCCAGATCCAGGGGCGCACCGCCGCGACACTCACAATCCGAGGCGCTGGCTACTCGAAATTTAAACTCTATGTTTTGCCCGAACTCTGCGCGCCACTCTTATTAGGCCTAGACTTCCAGTGTAACCTCAACAGCCTCACCCTCAGCTTCGGAGGGCCCCTGCCCCCACTCACTATCTGCAGCCTCGCTACGCTGCGAATCCCCCCCTCCTCTCTTTGCCAATCTCACTAAGGACTGTAAACCCGTAGCCACTCGTAGCAGGCGGTATAGCCTGCAGGATAGGATATTTATCAGAGCAGAGGTCCGAAGGCTACTCAGTGAGGGGATTATAGAGGCCAGCAATAGTCCCTGGAGAGCTCAGGTGGTAGTCGTTAAGACCGGGAAAAAATTCCGCATGGTTGTCGACTATAGTCAAACCATAAATAGATTTACGCTCCTCGACGCGTATCCCCTCCCCAGGATTGCAGACGTGGTAAATCAGATCGCCCAGTATCGGCTCTTTTCCACGGTGGATCTGAAGTCTGCATACCACCAGCTCCCAATCCGCCCGGAGGACCGCCACTACACGGCATTCGAGGCCGATGGCCGCCTCTTCCATTTCCTCCGGGTCCCCTTCGGCGTCACTAATGGGGTCTCGGTGTTCCAACGAGCAATGGACCGAATGGTGGACCAGTACAGGCTGCAGGCCACGTTTCCGTACTTGGACAATGTCACCATCTGCAGCTATGACCAGCAGGACCACGACGCCAACCTCCACCGTTTTCTCCAGACGGCACAGAAACTGAATCTCACGTACAACAAGGAGAAATGCGTTTTCCGCACAACCAGACTAACCATCCTCGGCTATGTCGTGGAAAACGGAGTCCTGGGCCCCGACCCGGACCGTCTGTGCCTCTTAGAACTCCCCCTCCCCCATTGCCCCAAAGCCCTCAAACGGTGCTTAGGCTTCTTCTCCTACTACGCCCAGTGGGCCCCTCAATATGCGGACAAAGCCCGCCCGCTCTTTAGGGTCACATGATTTCCCCTGTCAGCTGAGGCGCGCCAGGCCTTCGACGGCATCAAGGAGGACATCGCCAAAGCGGCCATGCGGGTGGTGGATGAATCCACTCCATTCCATGTTGAGAGCGACGCCTCAGAGGTAGCTCTAGCAGCCACACTAAATCAGGCAGGGAGAACAGTCGCATTTTTCTCCCGTACCCTCTCCACTTTAGAACTCCGAAACTCCTCAGTCGAGAAAGAAGCACAAGCCATTGTGGAGGCTGTTCGTCACTGGAGGCACTACCTCGCAGGTAGGAGGTTCACCCTCATCACCGACCAAAGATCGGTTGCCTTCATGTTTGACAACTCGCAAAGGGGAAAAATTAAAAACGACAAAATTCTGAGGTGGAGGATCGAACTCTCCACCTACAATTACGATATCAAATGTCGACCCGGGAAGCTCAACGAGCCTCCGGATGCCCTATCCCGCGGGACATGTGCCAGCGCGCAGATTGACCGATTGAAAGTCATCCACAATGATCTCTGCCACCCGGGGGTCACCCGGCTCGCCCACTACATCAGGGCCCGAAACCTGCCTTTCTCCAATGAGGAGGTAAAAGTGGTCACCAGGGACTGCCCGATCTGTGCGGAGTGCAAACTGCACTTCTATACACCAGACAGGGCCCACCTGGTCAAGGCTTCTAGGCCCTTTGAACGCCTCGTGATTGATTTCAAAGGGCCACTCCCCTCAACTAACAAGAATGTTTACTTTCTAAACGTTATAGACGAGTTCTCCCGTTTCCCATTCGCTATCCCGTGCCCCGACATGACCTCCCACACAGTCATTAGGGCCCTGCATAGCATCTTCACCCTGTTTGGTTTCCCCAGCTACGTACACAGCGACCGGGGTTCGTCCTTCATGAGTGACGAGTTGCGTCAGTACCTGCTCGACAAGGGCATTGCCTCAAGCAGGACTACCAGCTACAATCAGTGGCGGACTGGCCAGGGTGTCAGCTTGCCCGATGGCAAGGGGGCCCCTGATGAAGTGGGCCCCCTATATCAAATAAAAATGCAATAAGGAAACAAACACAGACAACTGTTTTAGTAATAAAAAGGAATAAGAAAAAAAAGAGAACAGGACACAAATAAGCAGTGCATGAAAAGGAACGAAGCAGGGGAGGTAGTGGAAGGATGTGGAATAGGAGGGCCCGGGTCGGGCATAATTAAGGAAATTTCATGTTTTCAGCAAGAGTGTGTGAATTTAAAGATAAAGTTACAATTCGTGATTTGAGATGGTCGGCAACTTCGAAGGATATCAAGCAGTCTTGGTTCAGCCGGTACATCGGTCCGGGGCCCGGAGAGCCAAGAAGGGGCCCGTGAATCTCTGAAGGGCCCTTAAAAATTATAATTAATTAGATAAATAAATCTCCAACTTCTTTCCTGAGATTTGTATTCTAACTTAATAAAATATAATTGTTTTTAAAAAGAGCAATACCAAATAAAAATGCAATAAAGAAACAAACAAATAATCACTCAGTGTATGAAGGAACGAAGCAGTGTTAAACGGATGTGAAAAGGAGTGGGGGGGGGGGGGGGGGGGGGCTGGTTCACCCGGGTCGGACATAGTTGGAAATCCATGTTTTCAGCAAGAGTGTGTGAATTTAAAAATAAAGTTACAGTTCGTGATTTGAGATGGTCGGCAACTTGAAAGGATATCAAGCAGTACATAGGGTCGTGAGGTCACCGAAAAGGAGAAGCGGTACCTTTGACCGTGAATCATGAGGTCAAAGATATTGAAGTGATAAGCCATGATCGGTAAACTCAAAGGGTTGCGACTTGTAACACTACACTGGTATCAAACTGGACATGTTAACTTTGGTCGTGGGACCATTCTTAATGTCGTACTATAGTCGGACCAAACTTCTAAGTTTCAATAGTTGTCTCAGTTGCTTGCTGGTGTGAACACTGGACAGTGGATTGTCTCCTCTTCGGAAGCTGCATAGGCCACAGTAGTATTGACTAATGAACATAGCCTATTGAAGTGTAAGTAAGTTATTTTATATTTTTTTAATCAAGTAGGCGTTTATCTGGCGTTCCTTCAAGTTATTCTTGCAATCATCAATATTCAGTTTTCCCAATGTGGGCTATTTTTAATTAAGTTTTTATTTCAGGAATATTACCCCTACCAGCATGGAAAAGAAAAAGCATAAATTTGGGTCACTAAAACGCAAAGAACAAAAAGAAGCAGAAAGGAAGGAATCAGCCAAGCGATGCAGGCCTATTACAGAGTTTATAATACCACAAGCACAATCCACATCAATATCCAGTTCTGCAACAAATAATCAAGAAGCAAGAAACAATGCTCATGGTGATGATGCAATGACATGCGAGTTACAAGAACAGAGAAGAGCTACTTTGAATGTAGAGACAAATACAAGTGCATCCATTACTAATCAACCCAGGCCCAATATTTCTTCTGGCTTCCTTGTTCCGGTATCTGTACTGCCTGTAGTTGCAACATCTGAACACATAGCTTCAACTAGTGACAGGGAATCAGATATTCCTTCAAGCATAAATGACTTGGTTTCTGAAGCACATCCTGTAAATGAACCTACGCAATAAAATGAAAGATCAATTACTGGAATCTTCCAATATCCATCACGAGCAAAGCTAAAACAGTTTTTTGCTGAACATCCACTTCAGCCACTTGATGCTCGTTATATGAGAGGAAAATTATGAATGACTCAGTCCCAAGAAAATGGCTAACATATAACAAAGAAAATAGATGCTTATATTGTTTATACTGCTTAGCCTTTGAGTTTCCCAACACTTGTAATCCATCACCCTTTGAAGAACTCATGCAATTATTGTTGTAGTTACTCAATAAACCTTTTGTTACTACTGGACGAGTTCGAGTCTTCTTCATCGAGATTCAGATGACCTCATCGCTAACCAAGGTTTGAGTAGCACATGTTACCTACCACACAGGTAACAAAACAAACATCACCCTCAGGCAGAGCAAAAAAGGTGATAAGTGTGAAAAGGGAGGCGGCCAATGCAGGATTGAGGGTGCTGTACCTAAATGTGCGCAGTATCCGGAACAAGGTAAATGAGCTTGTTGCGCACATTGAAATCGGCCGGTACGATGTTGTGGGCATCACAGAGACGTGGCTGCAAGGGGATCAGGGCTGGGGTCTAAATATCCAAGGGTATGTGTCCTATCGAAAGGACAGGCAGATGGGCAAAGTGGGCGGGGTTGCATTGTTAGTAAGGAATGAAGTTAAATCGATAACAAGGAGCGATATAGGATCAGAAGGCACAGAATCTCTGTGGGTAGAGTTGAGGAATCGTAAAGTTAAAAAGACCCTGATGGCAGTAGTCAGGATGTGGGACAGAAAATAAATCAGGAGATAGAAAAGGCCTGTAAAAACGGCAATATCACAATAATCATGGGGGACTTCAATATGCAGGTGGACTGGGAAAAGCAGGTTGGTAGTGGATCCCAAGAAAAGGAATTTGTGGAATGTCTAAGAGATGGTTTTTAGGAGCAGTTTGTGGCAGAGCCTACTAGGGAGCAGGCAATTCTGGATTTAGTGATGTGTAATGAAGCAGACTTGATTAGGGAACTTAAACTGAAGGAATCTGAGGGAGCAGTGGCCACAATATGATAGAATTTACCCAGAAGTTTGAGAGGGAGAAGCTGCAATCAGATGTAACAGTATAACAAATAAGGGTAACTACAAAGACATGCGGGAGGAGCAGGCCAGAGTTGATTGAAAAGGAAGGTTCAGACTTGGAGATAGCTTTAACACATTTATTTAAACTGCTAACAATTCTCCTACTTGGAATCGACTCTCCTGTTAATCCTCCTACAGCTACTCAGACTGGCGAACCGGTCTGCTACAATCCAGGTGGTGGGTGTGATGTTGAATCAACCCTGTGTCTGTACTCACTGAGTGTCTCCACTGGAAAGAGGAAGATCATGTGTGCTGTGTCCTTTTATATGGGTTGGTGTAATGCCCCCCTGTGGTAGTGTCACCTCTGTGGGTTTCGTGAATGCCCATTGGTTGTGTCCTATCTTACTGGCGTATTGGTTGAATGTCTGTGTGTCATGTCTCTGGTGCTCACTCTAGTGTCTAGCTAGTCTACTTGTATTTACATTAACCCCTTGTGTATTTACAGTGATGCACATCACCACACTCAGCAGATCATTAAGTACATGGGAAGAAAATGGAATAAAAGAAAATACATAATAGGGCAACACAAGGTGTACAATGTAACTACATAAGCACCGGCATCGGATGAAGCATACAGGGGTGTAGTGTTAATGAGGTCAGTCCATAAGAGGGTTGTTTAGGAGTCTGGTAACAGCGGGGAAGATGCTGTTTTTGAGTCTGTTAGTGCGTGTTCTCAGACTTCTGTATCTCCTGCCCGATGGAAGAACTTGGAAGAGTGAGTAAGCCGGGTGGGAGGGATCCTTGATTATGCTGCCCACTTTCCGCAGGCAGCGGGAGATGTAGATGGAGTCAATGGATGGGAGGCAGGTTCGTGTGATGGACTGGGCTGTATTCACGACTCTCTGAAGCTTCTTGCGGTCCTGGGCCGAGCAGTTGCCATACCAGGCTGTGATGCAGCCAGATAGGGTGCTTTCTATGGTGCATTGGGGGTTATTCGGGAGGGACGATAGAAATTCTTCCCAAGTAGAAAGAAACATGCTAAGGGGAGGACAAGGCATCCATCGCTGATGAGGGAAGTCAAGGACAGCATAAAGGCTAAAGAAAAAGCATATGAAGTGGCGAGAATTAGTGGGAAGCCAGAGGATTGGGAAGCCTTTAAAAACGAGCAGAGGACAACTAAAAAAGCAATAAGGAGGGAGAAGATGAAGTATGAGTGCAAGCTAGCTAGTAATATAAAGGAAGATAGGAAGAGATTATTTCAATATATAAAAGGTAAGAGAGAGACAAAAATAGACATTGGACCACTGGAAAACATGGCTGGAGAAGTAATAATAGGAAACAAAGAAATGGCAGACAAACTGAATAGTTACTTTGCGTCAGTCTTCACTATGGAAGACACCAGTGGGATGCCAGAGCTCCAGGAGAACCAGCGGGCAGCAGAACCAGGGGGCAAAGGTGAGTGCAGTGACCATTACTAAGTAGAAGGTTCTGGGGGAAACTGAAAGGTCTGAAGGTGGATAAGTCACCTGGACCGGATGGACTACACCCCAGGGTCCTGAAAGAGATAGCTGAGGAAATTGTGGAGGCGTTGGTGATGATCTTTCATGAATCACTGGAGGCAGGAAGGGTCCCAGAGGACTGGAAAGTCGCTAATGTAACACTGCTGTTTTAAGAAGGGAGGGAGGCAGAAGATGGGAAATTATAGGCCGTTGAGCCTGACTTCGGTCATTGGTAAGATTTTAGAGTCCATTATTAAAGATGAGATCGCGGAGTATTTGGAAGTACATGATAAAATAGGACTGAATCAGCACGGCTTTGTCAAAGGGAGGTTGTGTCTGACAAATCTGTTCGAGTTCTTTGAGGAAGTAACAAGGAAGACAAAGAAGAACCAGTGGACGTGATCATTTAGATTTCCAGACGAACTTTGACAAGCTGCCACATAGGAAACTGTTAAATAAGTGAAGGGCCCATTGTGTTAAGGGTAAGATCCTGGCATCAATAGAGGATTGGCTGACTGGCAGAAGGCAGAGAGAGTGGGGATAAAGGGATCTTTTTCAGGATGGCAGCCGGTGACTAGTCGATACTGGGACCACAACTTTTTACAAAATACATTATTGATCTGGAGGAAGGAACTGAAGGCACTGTTGCTAAGTTTGCAGATGATACGAAGATCTGTAGAGGAACAGTTAGTATTGAGGAAGCAGGCGGGCTTCAGAAGGACGTGGATAGGTTGGGAGAGTGGGCAAAGAAGTGGCAGATGGAATACAATGTGGAAAAGTGTGAGGTTCTGCTCTGCAATCTTTTTTATAACACCAAGATGTGTCATCCTGTCTAATTCAGCTTTCACACGGTCACGTAATGGTGCTGGAACTCTTCTCGGAATATGCTTTATATTTGTTCGTATACTTTGTAGTTTCATAACAAAATAATATATTACACCCTAACAATTATTGTTATTTTATGATGTTTCTAACCATTCATCAGCAAATTGTGTAATCATGCACACAAAAGCAACATCGACCGTTGGTTGCCATAGCTAAGAATAATCTCAGTGAGATGTCGCCTCGCATTCAATGGATCATGATGAAACTTCAGAGGTATGACTTTGAATGTAACTATACATCGGGTAAGCACATTGTGGTAGCGGATGCATTGTCCAGAGCTACAACAGCACAGGATAACAATTCCACTGGAGAGGATGCGCAGGTCCATGCAGATATGATTATGGAAACACTACCAGTGTCAGGCACAAAGCCAAAATGATTATTGAAGAAACAGAGAAGGATAAAGTATTACAAATGGTGACACACAATCTCAACAATGGATGGCCAAAAGCTTCATGCTCTAAATATCATCACATATGATCAGAGCTAAGTGTAGCAAATAGTTTGTTACTGCAGGGAAATACTGCAAAAGATTCATGAGGGCCACTATGGAATCGAGAGATGCAAGCGACGAGCGTGAGATACTGAATATTGGCCGGGAATAAACAACGACATACAGAACACGGTGGAAAAGTGAACCACTTGTCAACGATATCAACATCGACAAGCAAAGAAACCGCTGAAAATGGGTGAAAGTGTGAGAGAGGGAGAGACACGGGGCCGGATTCTCCCGTACCCGGCGAGAAGGAGTGGCATTAACCACTCCGGCGTCGGCCAGCCCCAAAGGTGCGGAATCCTCCGCACCTTCAGGGGCTAGGCCAGCGCCGGAGTGGTTTGCGCCCCGCCGGCTGGCGTGGCGCCAAAGGCCTTCGCCACGCCAGCCGGGGCCGAAGGGACTCCGCCAGCTGGTGAGAGTCCGCGCGTGCGCGGGAGCGCCAGCGGATGCTGCGTCATCACCGCGCATGCGCGGGGGGTGGGGGGGTCACCTATGCGTCGACCATCGCGGAGGCTGACATGGCCGATGCGTAGGAAGAGAGTGCCCCCATGACACAGGCCCGCCTGCAGATCGGTGGGCCCTGATCGAGGGCCAGGCCACTGTGGGGGCACCTCCCAGGGCAGATCCCCCTGCGCCCCCCCCAAGAACCCCAGAGGCCGCCAGGTCCCGCCGGTAAGGGACCTAGTCTGATCCACGCCAGCGGGACTGGCAAAAAAGGGGCGGGACATCGACCCATTGCGGGCCGGAGAATTCGGGCAGCCCCGGGGCCCATTGAGTCGCGCCGGACCCACCATTCTCCGAGGCGGGCGGCGCGATTCACTCCTCGCCGACCTTTGGAGGATCGGAGAATTCGGAGGACGGCGGGGGCGGGAATCACGCCGACCCCTGGCGATTCTCCGACCTGGCGGGGGGGTCGGAGAATCCCGCCCCCAACGTGGTTGCTTATTATACCCCTGTTGGTCCCACCCTCTAGTGATCATGTGGTGCTATTGATTACACATTAACCCCTTGTGTACATGCACACATAGAGATCATTACAGTGTTAGAACATAGAACGATACAGCGCAGTACAGGCCCTTCGGCCCTCGATGTTGCACCGACATGGAAAAAAAACTAAAGGCCATCTAACCTACACTATGCCCTTATCATCCATATGCTTATCCAATAAATTTTTAAATGCCCTCAATGTTGGCGAGTTCACTACTGTTGCAGGTAGGGCATTCCACGGCCTCACCACTCTTTGCGTAAAAAACCCACCTCTGACCTCTGTCCTATATCTATTACCCCTCAATTTAAGGCTATGTCCCCTCGTGCTAGCCACCTCCATCCGCGGGAGAAGGCTCTCGCTGTCCACCCTATCTAACCCTCTGATCATTTTGTATGCCTCTATTAAGTCACCTCTTAACCTTCTTCTCTCTAACGAAAACAACCTCAAGTCCATCAGCCTTTCCTCATAAGATTTTCCCTCCATACCAGGCAACATCCTGGTAAATCTCCTCTGCACCCGTTCCAAAGCTTCCACGTCCTTCCTATAATGAGGCGACCAGAACTGTACGCAATACTCCAAATGCGGCCGTACTAGAGTTTTGTACAACTGCAACATGACCTCATGGCTCCGGAACTCAATCCCTCTACCAATAAAGGCCAACACACCATAGGCCTTCTTCACAACCCTATCAACCTGGGTGGCAACTTTCAGGGATCTATGTACATGGACACCGAGATCCCTCTGCTCATCCACACTACCAAGAATTTTACCATTAGCCAAATATTCCGCATTCCTGTTATTCTTTCCAAAGTGAATCACCTCACACTTCTCCACATTAAACTCCATTTGCCACCTCTCAGCCCAGCTCTGCAGCTTATCTATGTCCCTCTGTAACCTGCAACATCCTTCCGCACTGTCTACAACTCCACCGACTTTAGTGTCGTCTGCAAATTTACTCACCCATCCTTCTGAGCCCTCCTCTAAGTCATTTATAAAAATGACAAACAGCAACGGCCCCAGAACAGATCCTTGTGGTACGCCACTTGTAACTGAACTCCATTCTGAACATTTCCCATCAACTACCACTCTCTGTCTTCTTTCAACTAGCCAATTTCTGATCCACATCTCTAAATCACCCTCAATCCCCAGCCTCCAGTATTTTCTGCAATAGCCGACCGTGGGGAACCTTATCAAACGCTTTACTGAAATCCATATACACCACATCAACTGCTCTACCCTCGTCTACCTGTTCAGTCACCTTCTCAAAGAACTCGATAAGGTTTGTGAGGCATGACCTACCCTTCACAAAACCATGCTGACTATCCCTAATCATATTATTCCTATCTAGATGATTATAAATCGTATCTTTTATAATCCTCTCCAAGACCTTACCCACCACAGACGTTAGGCTCACCGGCCTATAGTTACCGGGGTTATCTCTACTCCCCTTCTTGAACAAAGGGACCACATTTGCTATCCTCCAGTCCTCTGGCACTATTCCTGTAGCCAATGATGACCTAAAAATCAAAGCCAAAGGCTCAGCAATCTCTTCCCTGGCTTCCCAGAGAATCCTAGGATAAATCCCACCCGGCCCCGGGGACTTATCTATTTTCACCTTGTCCAGAATTGCCAACACTTCTTCCCTACGCACCTCAATGCCATCTATTCTAATAGCCTGGGTCTCAGCATTCTCCTCCACAATATTATCTTTTTCTTGAGTGAATACTGACGAAAAGTATTCATTTAGTATCTCGCTTATCTCCTCAGCCTCCACACACAACTTCCCACCACTGTCCTTGACTGGCCCTACTCTTACCATAGTCATTCTTTTATTCCTGACATACCTATAGAAAGCTTTTGGGTTTTCCTTGATCCTACCTGCCAAAGACTTCTCATGTCCCCTCCTTGCTCGTCTCAGCTCTCTCTTTAGATCCTTCCTCGCTTCCTTGTAACTATCAAGCGCCCCAACTGAAACTTCATGCCTCATCTTCACATAGGCCTCCTTCTTCCTCTTAACAAGAGATTCCACTTCTTTGGTAAACCACGGTTCCCTCGCTCGACCCCTTCCTCCCTGCCTGACTGGTACATACTTATCAAGAACATGCAATAGCTGTTCCTTGAACAAGCTCCACATATCCAGTGTGCCCAACCCTTGCAGCCTACTTCTCCAACCAACACATCCTAAGTCATGTCTAATGGCATCATAACTGCCCTTCCCCCAGCTATAACTCTTGCCCTGCGGGGTATACTTGTCCCTTTCCATCACTAACGTAAAGGTCACCGAATTGTGGTCACTGTTTCCAAAGTGCTCACCTACCTCCAGATCTAACACCTGGCCTGGTTCATTACCCAAAACCAAATCCAATGTGGCCTCGCCTCTTGTTGGCCCGTCAACATATTGTGTCAGGAAACCCTCCTGCACACATTGTACAAAGAACGACCCATCTAATGTACTCGAACTATATCTTTTCCAGTCAATATTTGGAAAGTTAAAGTCTCCCATAACAACTACCCTGTTACTTTCGCTCTTTTCCAGAATCATCTTCGCCATCCTTTCCTCTACATCCCTAGAACTATTAGGTGGCCTATAGAAAACTCCCAACAGGGTGACCTCTCCTTTCCTGTTTCTGACCTCAGCCCATACTACCTCAGAAGAAGAGTCCCCATCTAGCATCCTTTCCGCCACCGTAATACTGTCCTTGACTAGCAGCGCCACCCCACCCCCTCTTTTGCCCCCTTCTCTGAGCTTACTAAAACACCTAAACCCCGGAACCTGCAACAACCATTCCTGTCCCTGCTCTATCCATGTCTCTGAAATGGCCACAACGTCGAAGTCCCAGGTACCCACCCATGCTGCCAGTTCCCCTACCTTATTTCGTATACTCCTGGCATTGAAGTAGACCCACTTCAAACCACCTACCTGAACACTGGCACCCTCCTGCGAAGTCAAATCTGTGCTCCTGACCTCTATACTCTCAATCTCCCGTACCCCAAAACTACAATCCAGGTTCCCATGCCCCTGCTGAATTAGTTTAAACCCTCCCAAAGAGCACTATCAAATCTCCCCCCCCAGGATATTGGTGCCCCTCAGGTTCAGATGTAGACCATCCTGTCTATAGAGGTCCCACCTTCCCCAGAAAGAGCCCCAGTTATCCAGAAATCTGAATCCCTCCCGCCTGCACCATCCCTGTAGCCACGTGTTTAATTGCTCTCTCTCCCTATTCCTCATCTCACTATCACGTGGCACGGGCAACAACCCAGAGATAACAACTCTGTTTGTTCTCGCTCTGAGCTTCCATCCTAGCTCCCTAAAGGCCTGCCTGACATCCTTGTCCCCTTTCCTACCTATGTCGTTATTGCCAATGTGGACTACGACTTGGGGCTGCTCCCCCTCCCCCTTAAGGACCCGGAAAACACGATCCGAGACATCACTTACCCTTGCACCTGGGAGGCAACATACCAAACGTGAGTCTCTCTCGCTCCCACAAAATCTCCTATCTGTGCCCCTGACTATTGAGTCCCAATTACTAATGTTCTACTCCTTTCCCCCCTTCCCTTCTGAGCAACAGGGACAGACTCCGTGCCAGAGGCCCGTACCCCATGGCTTACCCCTGGTAAGTCCCCCCCCCCCACAAGTATCCAAAACGGTATACTTGTTACTCAGGGGAACGACCGCAGAGGGTCCCTGCACTGACTGCTTCTTCCCAGTCCCTCTTACAGTTACCCATCTATCTCCAGTCTTTGGTGTAACTACTTCCCTGAAGCTCCTATCTATGACCCACTCTGCCTCCCGAATGATCCGAAGTTCATCCAGCTCAAGCTCCAGGTCCCTAACACGGTTTTTGAGGAGCTGGAGTTGGGTGCACTTCCCACAGATGAAATCAGCAGGGACACTGACGGCGTCCCTCACCTCAAACATTCTGCAGGAGGAGCATTGTACTGCCTTCCCTGACATCACCTCTAGATTAAAAAAAAACGAGAAAAAGAAAAAGAAAGGAAGAGCTTACCTGATATTACCTCAAACCCTGCTCCCGCTGAAAGTTAAGCAAATTTAAAGGCACTCACTCACCTTCACGACAGGCCCCTGCTCCCGCTTCCCAACCACCGTGGGGTGGGGGGGTTGGTTAGAGGAGGAGGTGGGTGGGAAACACTCACGAAGTGTTTCGGGTTTAACTGTCACTTGCCAACAGCCCCTCCACAAACCACCTTCAACTTAGGCTGACCGCACTGCACGTATGCAAATTCCCCCAGAACAGCTGATCAGTAGCTCTGCTCTGCTGCCCTCTGCTGGATGCTTGTCTTCACTCAAACTCCTTGGGTCTCTTTCGCCGGTTCCCCTTCAACTTAGGCTGACCGCACTGCACGTATGCAAATTCCCCCAGAACAGCTGATCAGTAGCTCTGCTCTGCTGCCCTCTGCTGGATGCTTGTCTTCACTCAAACTCCTTGGGTCTCTTTCGCCGGTTCCCCTTCAACTTAGGCTGACCGCACTGCACGTATGCAAATTCCCCCAGAACAGCTGATCAGTAGCTCTGCTGCCCTCTGCTGGATGCTTGTCTTCACTCAAACTCCTTGGGTCTCTTTCGCCGGTTCCCCTTCAACTTAGGCTGACCGCACTGCACGTATGCAAATTCCCCCAGAACAGCTGATCAGTAGCTCTGCTCTGCTGCCCTCTGCTGGATGCTTGTCTTCACTCAACGATTCAGGATATTCTTCCTGGCCTCCACTGCATCCAGGAGCCTCCCCAGGTGTGTGTCCCCGAATCTTGGGGCTGGTCTCCTGGACGCCATTGTTGAGAGGTGGCTGGAGTTGGCTGAGGGGGGGTTGCGGCATTGAGGGGGGGTTGCGGCGTTGAGGGGGGGGTTGGTTGCGGCGTTGAGGGGGGGTTGCGGCGTTGAGGGGGTTGCGGCGTTGAGGGGGGGTTGGTTGCGGCGTTGAGGGGGGGTTGCGGCGTTGAGGGGGGGTTGCGGCGTTGGGGGGGTTGCGGCGTTGAGGGGGGGTTGCGGCGTTGAGGGGGGGTTGCGGCGTTGAGGGGGGATGCGGCATTGAGGGGGGGTTTCGGCGTTGGGGGGGGGTGCGGCGTTGAGGGGGGGTTGCGGCGTTGAGGGGGGGTTGGTTGCGGCGTTGAGGGGGGGGTTGCGGCGTTGAGGGGGGGTTGCGGCGTTGAGGGGGGGTTGTGGCGTTGAGGGGGGGTTGCGGCGTTGGGGGGGTTGCGGCGTTGAGGGGGGGTTGCGGCGTTGAGGGAGTGTTGCGGCGTTGAGGGGGGTTGCGGCGATGAGAGGGGGGGTTTGCGGCGTTGGGGGGGTTTGCGGCGTTGAGGGGGGGTTGCGGCGTTGGGGGGGTTTGCGGCGTTGAGGGGGGGTTGCGGCGTTGAGGGCGGGTTGCGGCGTTGGGGGGGTTGCGGCGTTGAGGGGGGGTTGCGGCGTTGAGGGGGGGTTGCGGCGTTGGAGGGGGATAGGGGTGGTGGGGAGGGGGGTAGGGGTGGTGGGGAGAGGGGTAGGGGTGGTGGGTAGGGGGGTGGGGTGGTGGGGAGAGGGGGTAGGGGCGGTGAGGGGGGGGGTTTGTGCGGCATTGA